>NC_053164.1:139584551-139884551 GCF_016835505.1 Polypterus senegalus
ATTTTACACCTTTGGACAACCGCCAATGCCTCTTAAACATCTTAGATTCACAGGTGACGATTTCAGTAGTGGACGCTTTGATGTTTATGAATGTTTAAACTCTCAAAAGCTGGATGTGAAGTTATCGATGAAACTGGTTGTATACTTACAACGCTTGACAGATGCCGAATGTCACTTCAACACAAGTCCTACAAATACTGTTGTAATTGAAACAAACCATGAAACTCAAAACGATTATGACAGCAGCAATCCAAGCTGTGAGATATGAAACAAGATTACTGTTCACATGGCCAACTGTACGTTGCATGCTTAAGAGTAAGCTCAGCGCACAGCTTGGTCATATTACAACCGGAGGGCCGAACTGACAATGTGGTATACAAAGAGATCCCTAACAAATAATTATTGGTATATTTTCCCTCAGTTTAAAAGGGTTTTTCTTATTAATAAAAATTTTAAGGCAGTACTTCGCCGCTGCAAAGCGCAGGTATTTTGCTAGTATATATATATATATATATATATCTATATATATATATATATATATATATATATTTATATATATATATATATATAGTCAGGGATGCCAGGGGCAACGACCCGGCGGGACACCGTGAGGGACCGGATGTGGGTCTGCACCCACCCTGGATCACGTGGGGGCCGCCTTCCTGGTTGCTTTGGGGGCCACGGGTTAAGGGCATGGAAGCCCCACCCTGCAGGGGCCCGTGGTCACCGCCAGGAGGTGCCTCAATGCCTTGGGGACCTGTTCCCTCAGCACTTCCGCCACAGCAGGAAGAGCCGGGGGGAAGATTAGGAAGGACACCCGGAGAGCTGCCGGGAGAACAGCCGGCACTGCCGCCACGCTGGGGTGTGGCCAACTAGGGAATGCCGGGAGCCACAAGGAGCTCATCCGGGAGACTATAAAAGGGGCCGTCTCCCTTCATTCAGGGCTGGAGTCGGGTAGAAGAAGGACAAGGCATGCGAGGAGTGTGGAGGCGGCCCGAAGAAAAGGCATTTGTGTGGCCAGGACTGTGTGTTGGGGTTCGTGATTGTGTCTGAGTGACACTCATATTGTATATACTGTAGTGTATATAATAAATACGTGTGGTGGTGAAAAACAACATGTCCGCCTGTCTGTGTCCGGGTCGGCTCCACATCTGGCGTAGTCGGCAGGATGCTCCATCTGTTTCAAGGTGGGGACCTGATAATAACAAACTTGTTGTGGATGGCCCGGCGCAGCAGACGATTTTACCCACGTACCGCGGGAGCTGCGTGCACACAGCCCCGTGGGGTTAAGGAACCCCACGGACCGCCAGAGGTCCGCGAGAAGGCCGTTTTTCCCTGATGCGGGCGGGCGGCGTGCATACCAGGAGTGCAGCGGTCTCCGATGAGTGCGCCATTGCTGGAGGCACCCGGGACAGCATGGCGTCCACAGAGGCCACACTGAGGATGTTTCCTCAGTTAGACGGGACCTGGGAGGAGAGTTCCCTGCCTATCGGCAGCCGGCCCTTTTGTTTTTTGTTTTTGTTTGTGACCTCCCAGATCCGCGTCAGTGGCGGGCGCATGCCGGTCTGCGGGGCTTCAACAGCGCGGCGAGGGCTGCAGATGAGGAGACGCTGCAGCTCGAGAGGTGCTGGCAACAGCAAGGCTGCCGGCAAGCATGTCGCCGCCGCAGGAGGGGAGCCAAGATGGCCGCGGACCAGAAGTCCCTCCCCCTGACAGGCACGCGATTGGATGGTGTGTTTTGCGCGCCCGCCAATGACTGTATAGAGGTGGGACCAAGGAATGTCCATCGCGTGCAGGGGGGAGATCCGATTGGGCCAGAGGAGGAGGCCCACAGGAAGTTGCCGGCGTCAGAGGCTGACAGACAGGTAGGCTCCACGTCGGTTAACTTCCTGTCTTTGCCGGCTGCTCTGTCGGAGCTGGAGGCGTGCCTTCAGCCCACGGAGCAGTGTTTATTCCATGTGCTACATGCCCTCCGAGTAGAGATGCAGGTACTGGAGAGGAAGGCAGTTGCGTCCATAGAGGAGCTACGATTAGCGATCCGACGGCGTGGTGCTGGATTCTCCAGCCAGAGCGGCATGGCGGGGAAGGTAGGTTTCGCCGTCTCCATACAGCATAAGGAAGGGTCTGCTGAACATGGCTGTGATTCTAAAGATCAGCTTCAAGTAAGCAGCCCTCCGACAGTAGGTGCGGTGCAGCGGGCTGTATGCACAGCGAGGGGGGAGTCCGTGGGGACGCTGAATGGACACGGGCTGCTAAGTGCCCCGGATCCTAGCGCCCTACGCCCCGAGTCAGCTGCGGTCTCGCGCTGCTCTGCAAGGAGGCAGACGGGAAAGAGGCTCTTTCTTTGTAATAAGGAGTCTCAAACCATCAGGGCGTCCGAGAGTGACAGGAAGAATGGCAGGCTGAGTGCCGGTTCCTCCGATATGATAGGACGTGGTGCTGGGTGCACACGTCCGGGTGCTGGCCGCCCTCTGCGGGGGCAGAGGGAATCCCTGAGGCCGGTGGAGAGAGTGCAGGCGGTGCCGGCGGTTCCACCATCAGGAGGGGCATGGAACCCGCAGAGAGGGTGCCGAACAGGCAAGTGCCGGGGTGCCGAATGAAGGAGGGAATGCTGCCAGTGCGTGGCACAGGAAGGGTGCCCAGGCAGCGGTTCTGCCCCTGTATTTCTCTTTCTTGCAGGGATGGACCCTGAACAAGCAGTAGGACCCCCTTCGTTGGGGACCTGCCCTCGGATGTCGGACCATCTGTTGAGGGATCTCTCTGCTGGCGTGCGGGTGCCACCACGGCTGGAGGAGGCTGCAAGGGAGCGAGTGGCTCAGAACAAAGGGGCGCGGAGGCCTCGGAGGGGTGCCGAACGAGGGGGCCCTGGGGTGCCAGTAAAAGGGGGGAGCGCAACCTGTGCGAGGCACAGGAGAGCACCGAGTGGAGGTGCTCAGGCCGCGTCTCCGCCCCTATCCCTATTTGGAGAGCAGGGCCGGACCTCGGTGGTCCTGGAGTAGGACCCGCTTCGGGGATATGCTGCCCTCGCGGGACGTGTCGCTCCTTCCGAGTGGTCTTCGCTGGCTGTGGGGCACTGTCAGGGATGCCAGGGGCAACGACCCAGCCGGGATGCCGTGAGGGACCGGATGTGGGTCTGCGCCCACCCTGGATCACATGGGGGCCGCCTTCCTGGTTGCTTTGGGGGCCACGGGTTAAAGGCATGGAACCCCCACCCTGCAGGGGCCCATGGTCACCGCCAGGAGGCGCCCCAATGCCTTGGGGACTTGTTCCCTCAGCACTTCCTAATCTTCCCCCCAGCACTTCCTGGTGTGGCGGAAGGACACCCGGAGAGCTGCTGGGAGAACAGCCGGCACTTCCGCTACGCTGGGGCGTGGCCAATGAGGGAATGCCGGGAGCCACCTGGAGCTCATCCGGGAGAATATAAAAGGGACCGTCTCCCTTCATTCAGGGCTGGAGTCGGGTGGAAGAAGGACAAGGCATGTGAGGAGTGTGGAGGCGGCCCGAAGAAAAGGCATTTGTTTGGCCAGGACTGTGTGTTGGGGTTCGTGATTGTGTCTGAGTGACACTCATATTGTATATAGTGTATATAATAAATACATGTGGTGGTGAAAAACAACATGTCCGCCTGTCTGTGTCCGGGTTGGCTCCACAATATATACACACACACTCACAGTTGTGTTTGAAAGTTTGTGAACCCTTTAGAATCTATATATATAATTCACTAAGGCAAGACAACCATGGAAAGCACGCCGAAAGGGGCGTGGATTCACTAAGCCACCGACAAGTAAGACACCTATGGCACACGCAGAAAGGAGCCGCGCCCACCAACTCCAAGACCATTGGATACGACGACAACTCGCAGGGCCACACCCACCAACTCGGACGCGACAATACAGAAAAAATGGCGTCATTTATATTCGTCTGTCGTAGAGGCCACTTGCAGTGCAGGTCAGGTTAATGTCATGTGCATGTCATACACCTCCGAGCTACATTGACTGTTCATAGAAGCATGTTTCTCACGGAGGTGAATCGCCATATGCAGTGTGTGAAATGGTTTGCAAGGGGTATCCCATGGGATCCTTAAAACAATCCTTTACAACTGAGGTTAAAGCACAATGAAGTAAGCAGTCTTTAAAAAATGACTTTTCGGTTACGATGCACGACACGTGCACCATAGCAAACTGTTTTACACGCTACATACAGCTATTTGCATCCGCGACAAACATGCGTCTTCTTAGATACTCCTGCAGGAACACGGAAGACGTTTTCCTGCCCACCAACACTCCTTTTTCACCGGCCGGCATCTACCCTCGCTCTCTAGGCATTCACACTGCCTGCCCATTTGCCCGGACGCAAAAACTTACCGACCACCCAGTTACTCCCTTTCGTCTGTGGTAAGAGTCCACATGCACGTCTGAGCCACGCGGGTTCACTATTGTGTTGTATTTTGCTCTCTCCAGAGTTCCATCTTTTCATTCACTTACTGTTGTATTCTCACACCAACCCGTTTTAGACAACCGTGTCTTTCCATTGACCGTGTGTCTACCCGGCGCAGAGAGGCGTGGGTAAGCCGTTGAACCCCATTCGGGCTGCAAGCCGTGGAATTCCCACTAAGTGTGACTCATACGCTCCCACTCATTATGTCCCTACCCTTTGTGCACACCCCCCTCCTACCGTGGTCAGGTATCTTGATGGATTATATATAGAAAAGAAGCCAAAACCGAGGGGTCTCCCATGGGGTCCTTAAAACATTCCTTTGCAACTGAGGTTAAAACACAATGAAGTAAGCAGTCTTTAAAAACTAGAGTTCCATCTTTTCATTCACTTTCTGTTGTATCCTCAAACCCTCCCTTTTTAGACAACTGTGTCTTTCCAGAAGTGTTCAACCATCAATACATAATTATGCGGCATTTGTTATGCCGCGGGCTCACTATTGTGTTGTATTTTGCTCTCTCCAGAGTTCCATCTTTTCATTCGCTTACTGTTGTATTCTCACACCAACCAGTTTTAGACAACCGTGTCTTTCCAGAAGTGTTTAGCATTTAATAAATAATTATGCATGACATTGAGTGTGTGTCTCCCCGGCGTGGGTAAGCCATTGAACCCCATTCGGGCTTCAAACCATGGAATTCCCACTAAGTGCGACTCATACGCTCCCACTGGTTGCGTCCCAACCCTTTGTACACACCCCCCTCCCACCTCGCTACTACCGTGGTCGGGTGTCTTGGTGGATTATATATAGAAAAGCAGCCAACGACTCAAGTGACGAGTTGGAGGTGGGCACATGAGCGGGCAGTGCATACTGAACGAGAAATCAGCAGACTAGCATGACGGACGGAGCTGAATGGACATCCTTCTTCTCTCCTCCCGTTCCACACTCCGCGCCGTGCACCCCCATTCCTCCGTCTGGCAGGAAAAGGCTCGATGGCGATCCGCCAGTTTTCAGTCACGGACGATTGTGTGTTGCTTCGTTCCGTGCATTGTTACAATGTTGCTTTTCTTGCTGATTTATTACATTACAGATTTTTCAAATGTTAATTTTCTCCCTGTGCTTAAAAATCATTAAAAAACTGGCCTGATTATGCGGCGTGCGGGTTGGCTAATTTTCTATATTTCTGCATAGATATGACCTAAAACATCATCAGATTTTCACTCAAGTTCTAAAAGTAGATAAAGAGAAACCGGTTAAACAAATAAGACAAAAATATTATACTTGGTCATTTATTTATTGAGGAAAATGATCGAATATTGCATATTTGTGAGTGGCAAAAGTATGTGAACCTTTGCTTTCAGTATCTGGTGTGACCCCTCTTTGCAGCAATAACTGCAACTAAATGTTTCCAGTAACTTTTGATCATTCCTGCACACTGGCTTGGAGGAATTTTAGCCCATTCCTCCGTACAGAACAACTACATCTCTGGGATGTTGGTGGGTTTCCTCACATTAACTGCTCGCTTCAGGTCCTTCCACAACATTTCGATTGGATTAAGGTCAAGACTTTGACTTGGCCATTCCAAAACAATAACTTTATTCTTCTTTAACCATTCTTTGGTAGAACAACTTGTGCGCTTAGGGTCGTTGTCTTGCTGCATGACCCACCTTCTCTTGAGATTCAGTTCATGGACAGATGTCCTGACATTTTCCTTTAGAATTCTCTGATATAATTCAGAATTCATTGTTCCATTAATGAAGGCAAGCCGTTCTGGCCCAGATGCAGCAAAACAGGCCCAAACCATGATACCACCACCACCACCATGTTTCACAGATGGGATAAGGTTCTTATGCTGGAATGCAGTGTTTTCCTTTTAAGCCAAAAGGTTCTGTTTTGGTCTTACCATCCACAAAACTTTCTTCCAATAGCCTTCTAGTTTGTCCACATGATCTTTAGCAACCTGCAGACGAGCAGCAATGTTTTTTTTGGAGAGCAGTGGCTTTCTCCTTGCAACCCTGCCATGCACACCATTGTTGTTCAGTGTTCTCCTGATGGTGGACTCATGAACATGAACATTAGCCAATGCAAGAGAGGCCTTCAGTTGCTTAGAAGTTACCCTGGGGTCCTTTGTGACGTCACCGACTATTACATGCCTTTGTTGGTCGACCACTCCTGGGGAGGGTAACAATGGTCTTGAATTACCTCCATTTGTACACAATCTGTCTGACTGTGGATTGGTGGAGTCCAAACTCTTTAGAGATGGTTTTGTAACCTTTTCCTGCCTGATGAGCATCAACAATTCATTTTCTCCTCAGAAATCTGTTGTTCGTGCCATGATACACTTCCACATACATGTGTTGTGAAGAGCAGACTTTGACAGATCCCTGTTCTTTAAATAACACAGGGTGCCCACTCACACCTGAATGTCATCCCATTGATTGAAAACACCTGACTAATTTCACCTTCAAACTAACTGCTAATCCTAGAGGTTCACATACTTTTGCCACTCACAAATATGTAATATTCAATCATTTTCCTCAATAAATAATAGTATAGTATAATAATTTTGTCTCATTTGTTTAACTGGTCTCTCTTTATCTACTTGTAGGACTTGAGTGAAAATCTGATGATGTTTTAGGTCATATTTATGCAGAAATATAGAAAATTCTAAAGGGTTCACAAACTTTCAAGCACAACTGTATATATATATATATTATGTTATATGATATATATATATATATATATATATATATTTTATGTTATATGATATATATATATATATATAATGTATATAATGTATAAACTCTTTTGGGACTCCACCCAAAGGGACGACACACCAAAGAGCCTCCCGAAGCGCAATCACAGCATCTGTGGAAGACAGTTTATCAGTTGCCAGAGCAACCGCAGGCTCCCACCACTGTAGCGGCTCACAGCAAAAGAAAATCCGAGCTGACCGCGGTAGCGCTATAAGCACCTGTTATCGAAGGGTGATGCAAGAAACATTTTAAGTGCAGGGAACAGTATTATTTGGCCACGACCCTGCCTGATTGCAGTGTCTGCGTATAGGAGAGTGGTAGATCCCTCTACAATACGTAACCGTGCTGTTCCTATTTTGAAGTTGAATAAAACTGGCTTTGCTAAAGTACTGAGACTCGGCCTGGTGTTTTGGGGTGCAAGACAAGGACTCACATTACACATGGTACCAGGAATGGTGTCCTTGCACCGATGGATCCCCAAGAAATACAGCAAAACCAAGAGCAAGATGAGGCTCTGACAGCTGCCACTGCCTTGGCTCGGCCACAAGATGTGCTGCCGTAGATGGCTCCCTCAGACAACCCTGAGTGTTTCCTATTCTGCTTTGAACGTATGGCAACATTGATACGCTGGGACAGGGGAGCTTGGGCAGGTATTTTAGCTCCGTTTTTAACTGAAGAACCCCTCCAAGCCGTATGGAATCTTCCTCCTGAAAGGCTCGATGATTATGACTACCTAAAGCAACAGATCCTCCTCTGTACGGCTGTGAGGTCAGTGGTCAAGGAGCACCAGTTTCAGCTGTGGGATATTGATCCAGATCGCTCTGTATGAGGATAGATCCAAGGCCTAGTGGACCTGATTCAAAGCTGGATCTGTGGAGACCCTTTCGAGCACATGGTGGAAAAGCTCGCTATTGTCCTGGGTCCCGTCAAGGATAGACAAGAGCCTTTGTAGAGAAATGCTGCGGAACGATGTCCAGTCATTCCTGGATCTGACCCGCAGACTCAAGGGTGCATAAGCCACCTGGAAATGACAGGGCTCCCCAGGCTTGACCTCGATTTTGATCCAGCCAGCAGAGACCTTCAGGGCTGCCAGCGCCACAAGTTGAAGACACCAGAGTGTGAATAAAAGCAGCTGCTTTCACTGTGATCAACTGGGACATCTGGCTCAGGAGTGTCACCTCCCACCTGTGCAAACAATGTCTGGGCCCAGGAATGTGGCTCACAAGTTTCCACCAAGAAGTTAAAGGAGGACAATTTTAAAGGTCTCTATTACATTGGCTGGATGGGAATCCTCTCTGCTGTTGGACTCTGGTAGTGGCCTCTGCATAGTCAGCTGTGACTTGCTCCGGCAGACCCCTTTTAAGGCCACAGGCAAAGTGAATATCCGCAGCATCCATGGGGACATTAAAACATACGAGACTATATTACTCGCTCTGAAATTTAAAGGGAAGAACTTTAAGGTTTGGACTGCCATATCAGAAACCTTACCCTGGCAACTCCTAATAGGGTCTTGGCCACCTGCAGAGCACCTACCCCCGTGGTGGATAGAGAGGGGCTCGCCGCAGACAACGCCAGTCAAGGAAAAAGGTTTCAAATTGAACCAGAGTTGTCCAGTGAGATGGGGAACCAATCCTCAGGTGAGGCAAAATTTTCCACACCATTGCATGCACCAACCGCCTTCCCAGACCGGACACTCAATACGGACCTGGATGAAAACGAAATAGCAGTGGAGAGGCAAGTGCGATTCTGCATCAAACATGGAGGAAGCAGAGACTGTTGTCCAGGCGGAGTATACTCACCTACAATGAGCTGATAACATTTTGGATTTTGCATTCAGACAAACCCATGTCACAAATGACTCTTACTATCTGGAAAGAGAAAGAGAGAGAGAGAGAGAGGCCCCACATTTTGAAACACCACATTTTTTTGTAATTGGTGATTTCTAATTGTATGGGTGATGGACATGGACATATCGAGCAGTTGGTAGTACCAAGTGAGCATAGGGAGAAGGTTTTAAAAATTGCTCACAGTCACATTTTGGGGGGGATCACCTCAGCACAGAAAAGACACTTTTATAGGGTGAATATAGGCTGGGATGTGGAGCAATTTTGTAAGGCCTGTCCTGACTGTCAAATAGTTTCTGTTCTCAGACCCGCCAGGGCACGCCTTGTACCAATGCCTATTTTAGACATCCCATTTGAGAGGGTGGACTTCGATATTGTTGGCCCGCTTCCCTGAAGTAAAAGTGGCTTTCAGTATATGCTAGTGTTAATCAATTATGCCACAAGATACCCAGAAGTAGCAGTGTTACGGCGGGCGGATGCCCAAACCGTTGCAAAAGTGCTCTCAGATATGTTCACAAATATTGGTGTCCCTTGTGAGATTCTCACTGATCAGGGCACACCCTTTATGTCTTGCATCATGAAGCACCTTTGCCAAAGATTCGGAATTGAGCAGTTACATTTCACGGTTTACCATCCGCAGATGAATGGCCTGAATGAACAATTTAATAAAACCTTAAAACAGATGATTTGGCAGGTAGCCCATGATGATCCAACTTCCTGGGATTCTGTAGTACCTTTGCTCCTGTTTGCTATACAGGATACCCCACAACAGTCAATTGGGATGAACCCTTTCAAACTATTATTTGGCCGGTGACCACGCAAGATTTTGGACATTTTTCAGGAAGAATGGATGGGGACTTGGGAGGCAACCCCTGGGGGGAGGTTTGTTGACAGAGTCGTTTTGTTACAATAGCAGATTGTCCTCAATTACGGTGGAATATCAGCAGTGCAAGCAGGAGGCACAGAAACGTAATTATGACAGGATGAGTAAACTCTGCGAATTTAAAAAGGGGAATCGCATGCTAGTGTTGATCCTGTCCAATCCACATAAATTTTGGACTGAATGGCAAGGGCCGGTAGTAATAAAACAGCGTATGTCCCCAGTGAATTATAAAGTCAGAATCCCCCCGGCCATGGAATCATGTACAAATTTTACGTATTAATCTTTTAAAGCAGTGGCACAACCATTACAAAGTCCTGGTCACGGCTGTAGTGGTCCCCCAACCTGAGGTCGTTACTGGAGAAGATTTAACTGACACCCAGAAAGCGGAATTGCTATTACTGATCGAGGGAAACTCAAACGTGTTTTTAGCAACACCTAGCTGGATGACGATTGTAGAACACAAGATTGTCACTCCACCCGGTGTTACCATACAGGTGCCCTCATATCACCTACCAGAGGCAACAAGGAAAGTGATACACAAGGAATTCCAACAGATGCTCCAATTAGGCTTTATTCGGCAGAGCAAAAGCAAATGGCAAAGTCCAATCGTACTTGTCTCAAAGTCCAACAGTTCGGTTCTGTATTGATTTTAGGCGTTTAAATAAGATTTCCAAGTTTGATGCATACCCGATCCCACTTGAGGACTAGCTGTTAGAAAAGCTTGGGCAGGCTTCATATACCTCCACCCTTGACATCACGAAGGTTACTGACAGGTCCCATTGGAGGAGTCTAGTTGTTACAAGATTGTGTTTGCCACACCAGATGGACGGTTTGAATTTACGGCACTCCCTTTTGGTCACCATGGTGCACCGATGACCTTTCACTGAATAATGGACCAGATCCTGCATCTCCATTCCACATACGTTAGTGCCTATCTTGACGATGTGGTCATTTTCAATAATGACCGGGGATGTCATCTTGTCCACCTCCACATGGTGCTAGACAGTTTACGGGCGGCAGGGTTGACAGCCAACCCTAAGAAGTGCAAACTGGGTATGTGTATAGGAAAGTTGTAGATACAATAAATAACCGTACTGTTCCTGTTTTGAAGCTGAATAAAGTTGGTTTTGCTAAAGTACTGAGACCCAGCCTTGTGTTTTGGGATGCAAGACAGGGACTCGCACGTCACTATATAATATATTATATCCCTGCCTTGCACCTAAAAACACGAGATAGAGTCTCAGGGTTTCGAACATTTAAAAGACTGAGCCACGGTCATCCTAAAGTCTCACTCTCCTGTGTCTCTTCCCACAGACTCCCTCTGCTCCGGTCTCTTCTTCCGAGCTGCTGTATCCTCCTGAAGAGGAAAACTTTGTGTTCTTTTGACCAGGAGTCGGGCCCGAGGCATAATGTTTGACAGCTGTTCCTTGTGTGGCTGGATCTCTTCTGAAAGAGACTTGTGTTTGTATCTACTTGGACAGCAACAAAGTTTCTACTCCTTGGAAATCCTCCTGTACTTTGTGACCCAAACTTGACAATTATATATATATATATATATATATATATATATATATACATATATATATATATATATATATATATATATATATATATATATACATATATATATATATATATATATATATATATATATATATATATATATATATATATATATATATATACATATATATATATATATATATATATATATATATATATATACATATATATATATATATATATATATATATATATATATATATATATATATATATATATATATATACATATATATATATATATATATATATATATATATACACACACACATACATACAGGTTGAGCAATAATAAAAGTACCACATTTCTCAAGGCCATTTCATGAGGGGGTTGTTTGGTAGGTGATCCCTTGTAGTTTTCAGTTGGCAACATGACTTGGTCTGGTGTACACTATACTATATATATATGAGATAGAAAATAAATAAAATCTAAAATTACAAAAGCTTACAGGTAATTGAACTTTTTCTCTACTATTGCAAAAGGCACATAATGTCTGAATGCTACCTCTTGGCTTAGATATTTCTTTTTCTGTTATATTTATGTATTCAAGATGGATACATTCTTTAACTAGTTGTAAAGCTTCTCATGGTTGTGTTGCAGTACTTGTTTGCTCACAGCTAGGCTCTGTACTGTCTTATCACCACCTACAACACAGAGTGCTCTCAGTTTGTACATGTGTAAGATGTAGCTGGACCTAGATGAGAAACTCGTAATAGCCAGAACTTGTTCTTCACAAGGTTATTACCTTACAATGACACAAATACCATAATACATTAGCTTTCTTTGTCCTATCTATTAAATTACACGTCAAAGTTCTAGGAATCAAAATGGTACTTCTAGGTTGAGATGAGCATTGCTTTGTTCCTTCCTTGATTGGCTTTCTTCAGACATCTGAAAGAATTTTTTGACGTGCTTTCTTTCTTTGTTCAGGAGCTTGTCTCCTCCTTTACATTCAGTTGCACCTTTTGGTTGTGGGCAATACTGCAAGTTCTCTTTGAGGATTTTACACAGTGTCTTCAAGTGCTAGCAAATTTACACCTGATGGATCAGCTATTGATCAGTCAGCTGTCATTGTAAGCAAAATGAGCATCTGGCTTTGCAATACGGTCTCTCTCTCTCTCTCTCTCTCTCACTTCAGCACTTGCTATTCCTCAGCAAGGTTAGTTTAATGGCAACCTCATCCAAACTCCAATATGGTACTTTAAAGGCAAATGGCTTCCAAAGTGCTCTAGGGTTGATCTGTAACTTGATTAAAATAAAAGTTATTTAGGATATAATTGATATTTTTGAAGAAAGGAAAATTGGTCTTGCCACTGGGTTCTCGGGTGCACATAAGCACATCCTTTCAGTTGACCACTGATGCAAAGTTCTGGCCATCAAGTCATCCTTTATTTATGGTCCTTTGTTCAGAACTAAGGTGTCTAGCTTGTGCAAGCTACATTTCGGCAATGAAACCTGCCATGGAGACTGACACTTTGTAGCTATTAGTAAGAGTGTCTTGGCTGTAGCCTCCTAAACTAGGACTAGAGTTCCAGACTGACAAAATGGACAATGGTGGTCTGATCTACACCTGTAATTTGATGCTTGTTTGTACATTCAATCAAACTCTGCTACTTTAAAGGCAAATGGCTTCCAAAGTGTTCTAGGGTTGACTTATAAATGGTACCATTGAAAGAAAAAATGAATGTTTTCAACAATATGTTCATTATAATTATAGAGAAAAACAATGACTTTGTTATATTTAATGCAAAGATTCAAATTAAATAATTATAACAAATTGGTACAGAACAAAATAAAAAAGGCAGAAATCAAAGGTGAACTCGCCATACCTGCAAAGCCTTTGCACTAGCTCCATCAGGTAGTACATTACTGGCTGGTAGAAAAAGTGGCAAGTTTGCAATATTCTGGAAATGTGAAACTTTGCTGGAAACTTTATACACAGACATCTAATTTTATATACCCTGCGATTTCTACTTGTGCAATATGAAATACTCAAATGATTAGTTCACCACCTGCAGTTGCCAAGTTTGACATTCTCTCAAACTACTGCAGAACTCATGTAATGTGACACCGGCTTAAGATCAAAACCTAACTATTCACATGGAAGCCGATAATGTAAAAATTAACTAACAAATCAGTATTGGTTTATTTTTCTAATAAGGATAATGTATCATAAAAACACAACCACTTCTTTTACTGTTAAATATTTTCTTCTGTTATTCAGTTAACTGTAATATCACTTGGTGCAGACCTGCCTATTCAAATTGCAAGTGATTTTTTGTAGTACCAGAGAGAGAGAAAGACAGTAGATCCACAAAAAAGGCACAATTAGGGCACCATTTGTCACCAGTTTTATTCAGTAGTTCATTGTTGCCCAGTTGTACCAGAGGCAGTTAGACACAGGTTACAAATAAAGTTGTTAAAACACTGGGATAAATTAACATCACAGATCATCCCTTTAAAAGAAACAGCATGGACAGACAAAGAAAAACAAACCCCTTTGCCAAGGTACTGCATCAGTTTCTGATTTCACTGTTAAGGTTCTGATTAAAAAGGGGCAAAACGCTTTTTATTGGACATAGGAGTATGATACACATTCGGTTTGACGGAGAGATTCAGAACTGGCATTCTTGATGAGGATGGGGAGAGGTCTGGGCAGCAAGCCCTTTCAAATGCAGCTTTTTTAATGGTTTACAATGTTTGAATGCTTTGAGTTCTTAGAATGTACAAGAATTTATGAAAAGATTTACAGTGCTTTGCTTGCACAAAAAATTTAACTACGGATTCATGAAGACTGAAATCAAATTTGGAATATGACAATGGAAAAAATGGAAGAGTCAAGTGTGTGCACAACACCAGCCGCATTCCACATTAGCAAGTTCCTTATTTATCCACTGAGAAAAAAAAAGTATATTTTTGAAAGATAATACAGAGAAAGGTGATAAAAAAATGAGTTATTTTGATAGATTTCAGAGTTCAGATATACCACAGATGTGCAATATGAAACTACATGATCTACATCAAAAGTGATGTAGAATGGAAGCAGTGTCTCTTTGCTAAATTTAAGCTTTAAAACAAACTTACTTTAGTTTGCAGAAAACTCTACATACAGTATCTGCACATAACCTGCAAATTTCATAGTGTATTACAGATTAGGGAAAAAAACAGGTTAGCTTGGAATATTAAATCAATAATTCAGATGGTGCAAAACAAGCTACTGTTCATTATTGTTATATGAACTTTGAACTAACGTATTCATGCCTTGCAAAAGCATACAGGATGCAATAGCAAAAGTGCAAATAATGTCTACACCAAAATAGTGAACTAATGTCCTTTCCCTTCCATTTGAATACACATTTCCTTTGTTAAACAAAGCTTTGAGTTGTCCTTAGACAGCATATGGCAGTTAAAGTAGTTTAAATTCTGTAATGTAAACATGCTATTCCACCTCCTCATTCTAAAGAGCTTTTCCCAGTCAAAAAACTAGGAATCTGGTCACATTCTTTATGCAACTTCGCCGTAAAGCTAGGTGAAGATTTTGAGTTCCTGTCCTCAACAGGGATAATGTAATACTTAAAACATATTAAGTCCATCTTCAAAATAAAGGCTATAAATGCTGCCAGCGTCATTACCATTAAAATAACAATCCTTATAAGGCAAAGTCATTCTTGTATCTTAACTTTGAGAAATACGCTGTAGAAGAGATACACATACATACATCCTGTTCCCTGAAAAATGCACAAAAGCATTGTGCGATTTGGTGCACAACTCTAGTGACAACAAAAGAAAGATACTCAGCTGTGTCCTGAGAAAACAGTCTTGTTATACATATTAAAAGGCAATTAAAAAAAAGTACTTTCTTACACTTCATTAACTCAACTTGCTTATCAGTAGGGTAGTTGGCAGCAAATAGTTCTGCAGGTAGCAAATCAAGTTAAGAAATTTTGGAGCTTTAAATTCTAAGAAAGGATAAAACCTGCACACAGACTTAGAATTACAAGTTGCATGTGCTTCAATTTCAGGTGTTTGCATTTATACAGATTCAGCAGCTAAGTGCAAGATACAATGGGAGAACTCTACAGCCACAGCCATTTTTTAAATATATGTAAATTTATTTACTTTCTAATTCTCTCTAATTTACATTTCTGTAAGCTCTCACCTCTGTTATAAATTACTGTCTGAGACACATCTCTTTAACCAGGTGCTTGGACTTGAGAAAGACAATAAACGCAACTTAAACAAAGTCTTCTTTTAGCAAAATAAACAGGTTTCTAAGCAGAAAATTAGAGGATAGTCCCACAGTAGCAAATTAATAGATTCCAGTACATAATCACAAGTGAGACTGCATGTTGGAATCACTAATCACTAATATGATATATTAACATTAATGTATACAAACCTTCACTGTGATCAAAAACATAATACAAAACAAGTGTATTATGCAACACATTTGTGCTTGTTTATGACTTGCACAGACAGCTGCACAGTTTTCTGAGTAAAAGGGATTGTGATGCTGTTGATCAGCACCTGAAGTCTGCTGATGTCTGAATGTGAACCAAAGAAGAGGTAGTCAGATGACTCATAAAACCAGGGTACTGGCACTATGAGATACAATAGTATGAGAAGCAATAAACCTATTTGTGTTTTTTTTTTGGTAACTGGGCCTGTGGCTGCAGTATTCTGCTCACTACAATGACAAAGTTTCCTGAAATGGGAAAAAAAAAAAAAAAAAAAAACAAACAAACAAACTAGCACATATAAATATAATAAAGGGTCCAAATTATGAAGCAAGTGGATAGCTTTAGATTCCAGCAATAAAATAGTGTTTAAATAAATACATAAATAAAAAGGACTTACTGTTTTCAGTACATTACAGATATTTTTATAGTTATAGTTAGTTACATGATTGGCCCCTAAAATTATTAGACTACAACAAAACGATAGATTACTGCTGAAAGGCTCACTGGCAGTGGAGAACTGCATCCCGCATCTATTGCTTTTCTCATTTCTGGAAAAACAAAGCAGCAAGATATATAAATTTACAGACCAATAAAATTTTCACTCATGTAATTTGTGCTTTAGTTTAAGCAGGATGACATGATTCTACGAAGTTTTTCAGATTGACAAGTACTATCTATGACCAAAATCTTAAACTTGTGGAAGCAATGTATATTATGTATATGGAGTTAAACATTTCAATGCAAGAAATAACCTTACAGATTTTAAACTTTCATGCACACAAGGAGGGATGAACAAAACATTATGTTTCCCATTTCTGCTCAATGACAGTGATACCATTTCATATCACTACTCTGCCCAAAAACAATTTGATACATGGAGGGTGGCTGCCTCTTTTACCAGCATCAACACATTAGACTTATCATACTCTTAGCAGCATTGACATCAAACTGTTTATGTATGTGTGGCATTTCTCACAAAATACTGTAATAATCCAAAAACAGAATTCACTGAAAATAAGAATTTTGGAGCACTGCTCCAAAAATGTGCAAGTCTAGCACAGGACACGACACTGCCCTGTACAAAACAGTGGCTCAAGTATACAGACATCCTTAAGGCTGGTTTAAATCATATCAAAATGAAAAAATGGTCTCCAGATGTCTCCAGGTTGTGTGAAATTAATATTAAACATATCTAAAAAAAAAGGGCCACTGTAAGACATTTTATAACCCCAGAAGCAGAGTAAAACAGGAACTAACCACACTCCCTTATTTTCTGAAACAAAGAAATGCTGAGGTGAAGACATGATTATGTTTTTTGAGCATATTCTGTGGACCAAATCAATGAAATGCAAAGCTAGAGGCCTTTTAATCAGTTAACATTTGACCTGGTTACAAATACAAGGCAGAAGAAGCAATATTACCCAGGATGCTCCACTATAGTTTTAAAAACATAGCTGGCACCACTGGAAAAATTTCTATTTGGGACATTATAGTTTGTTGTGATAATGGAACACGTAGTGAAAGATGCTGTTAAAGTGGCCACTATGCTTAAACATATGTTTTGCACAGAAAAGGTTGGTGGTTGAGGAACACAGAATTATGCCAATATCAGCATACAACCATGTAGCCCCAAAAATGTTAAAAAAACAAATGGCACAAAATGAAAATACTGGGGAAAGTGTGACCTGCTGGGAAATGCCCCTTCCCCTTCTCCTGAAAGTACAAAGGCTACAAACTCTGCTATATTGGCTGAGGCAAAAGATGCACTCTCAGAATTTATTTTCCATGTTTGTTGCGTCTTCCTTTTCTCTTCCTTGCAGACAGAGATGGGTATATATTTGTTAGTTCAGTTTGTCCTGAAATATGTAAAGGTTGTTGGTTGTTGCTACTGCAATGATGTTCTCCTGGGGGTGCCAGGCAGTGTGCAGTATCTTCTTATTAAAGTCCAGGCTGTCAACACTTATTTCGTCCTTTTTACGCTTTCCACCTGCACACACCTTGCGAGGTTTTAATACTGCTCGTGGCTTGCTGCTTTCTCGTGATGCTTCTAGTGTCACATCCTTCTTTTGGCCACGATCAAACATTCGGAAGAAGTTGTTGTAGGAGCCAGTCATTACCACACTGAAAGAGAGCGACAGGATAGCTTTAATAGGCATCTAATCAAATGGCAAGCATACATCAAACAACTAATATGGTGAAAGACAACATGTGTCAGTTTATTAGACTAGCATTAAGTGTAATCAATTAATCAGCTTCATTTTAAATCAAGAACAAAAAAAGAAAAACACATGGGAGGTATACTGGATACAAATAATGATACAGGAGGAGACTTTTGGCACAACAGAAAGACTAAATATTTGGGAAACACGGAAATTCACCAGAAGAACTTAGGAGACTGTTATTGGCGAGTCAAGCCTCATGTGGCCTGGTCAGTCATAACCATCTTCAATTAACTTACAGCACATACTGTAAATTAAGTTTCTAAAGAAATAAGGATTACTTTATAGTTTTTTTTTTTTAAATATAAAAGAATTAGTCTGTGAAACTACAGTATTTATGTACTTAAAATTGGCAATTTGAGGTCAGACCATGACAAATGAAAAAGCCTACAACAAGTACCATCAGAATGAGCTGGAAAACAGTATCTCTAGCATGTGTGTATCACTGTTACCAGTGTAGGTATAACTGATACACATATTAACAAGTATATGCAATGAACTGTTTCACATATAAATAAAAATGGCAAAGGCTAGACAAGCTGACTGTTTATTAAATATGATAGATACTTGGTGATGGTAGGCTGACTTATAGGGTGTGATGACTTACTTCTCAGGCAACACTGTTCTCTGTGGAATACAGGCTCAACTGTATATCCTGAATTAGTGTACTATGAGACAATTAACTTCCTTGGTATTAACATGAGGGTCTCTGAGGCTTGTAAGTCTATGTAAATACAGCTAACCTCAGGTACTACTAGTGCTAGTCGATTGATGAGATATGGAACATTAAGACAGTTTAACGATTGGGATGTTATTCTGCTGCCAATTTGTTGATGAAATAATACCATACAGAAAAAAAAGTCCAGATTTTTTTCCATGTGTTCTGGCACCATTTGGTAACTCATTAACAGTCATGAGTGGAGCAAAGTCTTCACAAAGAAAGAAAAAAAAAAAAAAACACAACAAAACATTGTATAAATAAAATGCTGTAAAAGCAATTTTAGAATAAATGGACACTAATCAATTAGTTGAACTGATGTATACGGTACTGTATGAATGAACACTGTGATGTGCCTGTTGAATTTGGTCCAATGACGGTTCACCATGGTGCAAGTAGCTTTATGGCACAAAAAGGCAAAAAGACTGTGATCAAATAGAAGGACAAGAAAGATGTTAGCCTCAAAAGCACTATTCCCAATACAGCAATTGTTAATGTTCACTTCAGAGGAAATGTGTAAGTCATTATACCTTGCCCATTGCGTTATTGTACATTACCACAGTGCATGTCCCTTGTGCTAATCAGGCACTAACATTCTTCCTGCACAAGCAACAGGAAAAATAAAATGTGTGCAAAGAAATGGGCGTCTACTCTCCTAATTATGACATTGGACTGTGCATTGGTGACAAAAAATATCGCACAAAAGACGTGTACTCAATCTTTGGGACAACAATGAATACTAGATGCATCTTTCCTTCTGTATTTATGTTGACTTTTTAGTTGCTTGTTGTGAAAAAAAATGTTTTTGGCTCATCTTTCTAGGCATAAACATAGTCAGGGAGGATACAGAATTATCTGGTATTTCCATATTTTGTTGGAGTTGCGGGAACATAACAGACACATAGATCGAGACGTGTAATGAACCAGCAATGAGTAAAAAAAAAAAACACCCTCCCCCTCTGTCAGCAGCACACGCTCGCTCCCTCTCTGTCAGCAGCACGTGCTCGCAATCTCTGTCTCTCTCTCTCTTTCTCTCTCTGAACAAAGGGGAACATTTGAACAAATCCAAACTTTAATTTAAAAACCAACCACAAGCAACCAAAAAAGTAACATTGCAGGAGTTCATGCTAATAGCCTTACAGCCCGATCACTGTAAACACTTTTTTTAAAATGAGTTTTAAGCACAGCGGAATAAAGGAACATTTGAAAAAAGAGAAAAGTAACATTGCAACAATTCACGCTACGAACTGAAAATGTAACTTTTGAAAAATCTGTAATACAAAAACCACCAAGAAAACTAACCTTGCATGAGTCGAGTTCTGGCATGAAGTGAGGAGGGACTGGGTGGAGAGGAGGGAGAGTCTGGCTCCGCAATGGAGGGATGTTTTCCTTCAGGTGTTTACTCTGTTGTGATTTCTTGGGTTTCTGGTGTTTTTAGCTGTTTAGCTGGTGGGAGCGAAAGGCTCATGCAGCCATTCCAAAAACAAAGTCCTTGTGACCCAACCCTTCGTGTTTGCCCTCCACATTACTGGCAGTCTGGCTTTGTTTACATTGTGCTGCTTGAAAGCACGAGAGTTCTCAAATTGGTAAATGAGCAAACTGGTAAACAGTTTTTCCACCTCTTCCAGCACTTGAAACCTTTTCCTGGTTAACGCTGTAACTCCTTTTGCAATATCAGCTGCTTTAATAGATTCTTTCTGCTTTAGAATAGTCGAAATCGTAGATTTTGACTTCTTGTACTCGGCGGCAAGTTCAGTAATATGAACGCCACGCACAAACTTTTCAATAATTTTTCTTTACTTCGATTTCAATTTTCTTCAAAACTTTCTTCTGACCACTCTTCACTTGCTTAGAAGCCATAGTTAACTGCAAAAGCACACGAAATACTGTAGAGCGCAGGTAAAGAACGTACGTCTGACTGAGAACAATGAACAGGGAGCGGTTCTGCTTAAATACAGTAATCGGCGCGTATGAACCAGCCAGCCAGGCAGGCACGGACATGCAGGCTTTCTCTCTCTCTCTCTCTCAGCAGCACCCACCCTCCCCCTCCGCAGCAGGCAGGCAGGCACGCATGTGCACGCATGCTCCCCCTCTCTCTCTCAGTAGCAGGCAGGCACACCTGACCGAGAACAATGCAACACGTGCGAAAATCATCGGCGCGCCCAAACCGAAAGGGAAACTGGCTTGTTCGTATACCGAGTGTGTGGTCATGAACCGAGGCAAAAGTTTGGCGAACTTTTTGGTCGTGAACCGAGGTTCCACTGTACTTATTCTACAAAGATATTCTAAAATGGCCTGGACACATTTGTTGGTACCCCTAGAAAATATTACCAACAACTGGATTGTAGTAATTTTTCAAGTTAGCCGTTTTCTTTAATTAGTATCACACATGTCTCCAATGGTGCAATCAGTCAATCTGTTTGGTATCATCATGTGTCCAACGCTAAATATGGACCAGTGAAAGCAAAGGACAGAGTTGTCTGAGGAGATAAGAAAGAAAATTATAGACAATAATGTTAAAGGCAAAGACTATTAGAGCATCTCCAAACAACCTGATGTTCCAGTGACAACAGTTGCAAATATTATTAAGAAGTTTAAGGTCCATGGAACTGGTGCCAATGTCCCTGAACACGGCCGCAAGAGTAAAATCAACCCCAAAATAGGCAATGCTTCTGGGAGAATGTCCTATGGACAGATGAGACAAAACTGGAGCTTTTTGGCAAGTCACATCAGCTTCATGTCCATAGATAAAAAAAAGAAGTTTTCTAAGGAAAGAACACCATACCTACTGTGAAACATGGAGAAGACTTGGTTATGTTTTGGGTCTGCTTTACTGTGTCTGGCAAAGGGTGTCCTGAGACTGTGCAGGAAACAATGAAATCTCAAGACTATCATGAGACTGTGGAGCAAAACATACTTCCTAGTCTCTGAAAGCTCCATTCAAGTCACAGGTCTTGGATCCTGCAACAGCATAATGACCCAAAAACACAGCTAAAGGCACCCAAACACGGCTAAAAACAAAACAGCGG
This sequence comes from Polypterus senegalus, assembly GCF_016835505.1. Lineage (NCBI taxonomy): Eukaryota > Metazoa > Chordata > Cladistia > Polypteriformes > Polypteridae > Polypterus > Polypterus senegalus. The sequence continues at coordinate 139,606,456 of NC_053164.1, forward strand.
ACTATTCTGAATTGCTCTTTTATGAGCCCTGATTTGAATTTTATTGAACATTTATGGAAATAACTGAAAGTAGTCTGAAGAATGTACCCTTCAAAACTGATATAGCTGGAGCAGTTTGCTCAGGAAAAAAGGGACAAATGATCCGTTGACTGGTGTCAGAAGTCTCACTGAGAGCTAAAGGAATTGCTTGTTTACTGCAACTGCCTCTAAAAGATGTGCAACAAAATATAAAAGATGTGCAACACATTATTATAATTTTTGTCAATGCTATTTTCATTTGTGTTATATGAAATATTCTGTTGAAACAAAACTCTAAAGCAAAGCCTGATTTTTGTTAAATATGAAATAAAGATGGATGCCAATTGCTTTCATCATTTTCAAGTTACTGTGTGTTCTTTTTTCATGGAGGGGTACTAACAAATTTGTCCACATCTGTATTTGGATCACACTTAGTCCTGATATACTGAAAAAGTCAAATCTGAGGGTTCCCTTCTAAATCTTCTGCTTTGTTTTAGTCTTCTCTTGAAATAATATCCATAAACTTTAGCAGTTAAATGTAGGAAGTATTTTATGTCAGAATACTTTCAAGTTAATCAGACAGTACTGTATAATTTGAAATGGTTTGGGTGATTGCCTTCTCAGGAAACACTATACAGAGATCAACAGTAAAAAACTGGCACTGCCTATTTAACTCATCAAAGGTGACAAATATAAAACTTTTTTTTTTTTAAAACCACCTTAACCAAAAACTGAGCCAGCAAGAGGTCTGAAATAGCTTATCAAGTGGTAATGTGTGCTGTAACATGATAAAGGATAAGGGCTGCCTGCACATGATAGTCTTCCTGAGCAATGCATGCTCAACACGCTCAACAGTAATGGGAAGAAAAAAAAAAAAAATGCAGACAACCTCTGACCGGCAATTGTCAGCATACTTTAAGCACAAGAACATGCTATTAAAATGCATGAAATCAGAATCTCTAATAATAAGTTTCAATCATCAATGCATATTGGTAAAATTCAGAACAGCAAACTAGTGACAAATTCACTGCCAAATGCAGAATTAACTTACCAAGTAAAGTTGGTTAAATTGAGAAAACACAGTAAGATAACTGCATTTATTGGCAAGATACGTTAAATGTCGTTATTCCAGCTAATTTAAAAGCAAACATACATGATTTACTAAAACTCTCTCATTCACATCCTTGTGCACAATTACATATCAAGAACAGATTAAGATAAACTTAACAAGTTTGTTGTACTACTACAAAAAAAACATTGAGATTTATTAGAATGTAAAACGGTAAGGTGACAAATACCATCATCAATAGTAAAATTGTTTTATTCAGTAAATACTGAATCAAGCTGACTAGGCATCCATTAGTTCAACTGAAAAGTATGATAACACCCTAGCACCATTTCCAACTTGCACATCTATAAAAGTGTTCTGCTTTAGCTCTCTTCCACGTCTTATGACTTACCATCAGCACGGCAAGTAATAGTATAATGAAAGAGGCAAAATGCTCACTCAGTAGCCACTGAATGATATTTTTAAATGAACTCCCACACAAGAATAACTTTTAAATTTTTGTCAGAATTACAGCTATGTTGCTGCTTGCAGCACTCTCCTGTAAAAGTTACCCTATATGTTAAATGGCTTTTTGTAGAGACCTTCACTGTCAAGATACCTCTTTGAGACCCAACCTACATTTTTATAACAAGGAGCATAATTTTAGACGTGTGGACTGGTGAGACAGTCAAATACCGTGTAGGAAAGTCAGAAACTTATACTACCTAAACTATAAAATATACATAACTAACACAGTTTGTCTATGGACAAAATATCATTCACAGACAACAAACCTGACAAGTGGAATAAAAATCAAATGCCTAAAACATGGATGTTATTTATCAGAACATTCTACTGATTTTTGGAAGATGTAAATATATATATATACAGTATAATGCTTGACTGACACTGAGACAAACAGTATTCCAGAGGCAACCCACCTCATGTTCTAGAATCCAACTCTCAGCTTTGTGTTTTCGCCTCACTGTGCAGATGCACCCACACCTGCCTGCTGCCATTCCTGAGCAAGCTCTGCACTGGAGGTGCCCCGATCCAGAGCCATTAATAAAGAATGGAACCAAAACATCCCCCAAAAGCAACTTCTCCCAACCATCCAAGAACAGTTCGGAGACAAACAATGCCTTTTCCAGTATGATGGAGCACTGATGCCATAAGGCAAAAGTGATAACTAAGTTGTTCGGGGAACAAAACATTAAAATTGTGGATCCATGGAAAGGAAACTCCCCAGACCTTAATCCAATTGAGAACTTGTGGTCAATCCGAAAGAAATGGGTGGACAAACAAAAAGCCACAAATTCTGACAAACTCCCAAGCATTAATTATGCAAGAATGGGCTGCCATCAATCAGGATTTAGCCCAGAAGGTAAATGACACAATGCCAGGTCGAATTACAGAGGGTCAACACTGTAAATACTGAGTTTTGCATAAACTTAACATAATTGTCAATAAAAGCCTTTGAAACTTATGAAATGCATATAATTATACTTTAGTATACCATAGAAACATCTGACAAAAAGATCTAAAAACAACGAAGAAGCAAACTTTGTAAAAACTAATACTTGCATCATTCTCAAAACTTTTGGCCACAACTATACATAGCTGTGGTCAATAGTTACTGGCACCCTTGCATTTCAGGTACATCAAGTACATTACTTTAGAATTGTAAATGTATTAGGTGATCATACCTACAGTATATTTTAGTAGGATGCCTAAAGTTAAACAAAAAAACTCTGTTCAACTTAAATTTTTTTAACAAATTAAATACTTAACGGTACCTTTCCCTAATACCAATAATGATTACAGCCTCCAAACGTTTCTTGCATTCATCTAGAAGCTCCTTTCATGTTTCTGCCTGTAGTCACAGGTTCATAAGGTCATTACTGCCATTGAGTACACAGAGTACAAAGAGTGCATTGAAATTATTACTTACATGGACTGATCCACATGCCACTCTCCAGCAGCATGATTAGCCACGATAACTACATTACAGTAGAACCTCGGTACACGACCATAATTTGTTCCAAAACTCTGGTCGTAAACTGATTTGGCCGTGAACCAAAGCAATTTCCCCCATATGTAAATACAATTAATCCGTTCCAGACCATATGAACTGTATGTAAATATATATATATATTTTTTAAAGTTTTTAAGCACAAATATAGTTAAACAATAGAATGCACAGCGTAATAGTAAACTAAATGTAAAAACATTGAACAATACTGAGAAAACCTTGAACAACAGAGAAAACTAAAAGCACTTTTTTAATGAGTTTTAAGCACAGGGGAAAAAATGAACATTTGAAAAAATCTGTAATTTAATAAACCACCAAGAAAAATAACATTGCAACAATGCACACTACGAACCAATTGCTGGAAATAGAAGTGAAAACAAAATCAAGCCCAGTGCATTCTTTAACTGCCTTCCTACCTTAATGCGTCCAGCTCTCTCTCTCTTGAACTGCCTGTGTCTGCATCTCGCGCTGCCTGTGTGTGTGTGTCGCGCTGCCTCTGTGTGTGTGTGTGTGTGTGTGTCGCTGCCTCTGTGTGTGTGTGTGTGTGTGTGGGTGTGTCACGCTGCCTCTGTGTGTGTGTGTGTGTGTGTGTGTCGCGCTGCCTCTGTGTGTGTGTGTGTGTGTCACGCTCTCTCTCTTGCTCGCTGCACAGGAAATGCACAGGGAGAGACTGAACATGTACAAACCGAAAGGGAAACTGGCCTGTTCGTATACTGAGTGTGTGGTCGGGAACCGAGGCAAACGTTTGCCGAACTGTACATGTACCGAGACGTTCATGAACCAAGGTTCCACTGTATCTTGAAACATCCACATCCCATTACAATGAGATTGGAGAATGAGATTATGTTTTCAAGAACAAATTATTTGCAGAAAAAAGGCAGTTTGTTTTACTAATATGTGATACAATTACGTTGACAGTGTAAGCTACAAGTAGAATAATAAAAGTAGGTTTGACAAAATGGTGTGAGGCTCTTGAAGATATTACAGCAAGAATAAAAAAAATCTTGAAATTTTACCACTACAAACAAAAACCATCATAACTAGAGGCATCACTGTGTAAAGAAGTAGTTCTATCCAATATGCCAGAATGCTATCCCATTTTGAAATTCATAAATTATAAATCCACTGCCACAACTGACCTTCAACCTAACTCTAGGTACAAACCCCAGACCTGCAGGTTCATAAACAGTTTTCATCGTCAGAATGAACCTATTGTGCATACCTGAAGTACCACAAGATTCTACATTGTTATTGTTAGACACCAGTGGAACCAAATATAATTATCACTTAATATATAAAGTGCTTTTCACATATACCATGAATTTGTTAAGCATTACCAATGCTAACTTATTTAACTGCAAATACTTGCTAAATATATTCAGGACATTAGAACTGTTATTCTTTCTCATTCCCATGATAATGGTACCAAATTGTACAGTTTAATAAATAAAACAAAACAAACAGGAAGCAATATGATTCCTTAAACCAGTAACAGATTTCATCTCTTTTCAAAAGATCCAGACTCAGTGTCCTGTAGCAGACTAAAAACCCAGCTAAGAATTTCTTCACCTTCGACGATGATTTATTTATTTTTTCGGTGGGGATCCCACAAACACACCCAGCCTTGGCCCGACTCGCACACACTCCCTCACAGAGACAAAAAAAGCAACCGTAGTAAAATAGAGATAGAAGACTTTATTAAACAATGATAAACAAAATATAACTATATAAACTACTACGATCCCCCCCAGTTCCCTTTACAGCGATATATAATATATATAAATTCAACAATAACAAACCACTAACAAAAACCACACTCTAAGTCCATGAAAAACAGCAACTGAGCTAATGAAATGATAATGAAGTTCATCCAGAGATCAGTCCTACTGGTATTTCCTAATGAGATGGTGACATGTGAATGAGACCAGGAGCGCTCCTTTCTTTGTAGGTCAACAACAAATCCTCATACAGAAGACACCAGGCAGTCCATAGACCCCAAAAAGGGGGATGATCCAGGACAAACAAAATCCACAAGTAGTAAAACGGAAAAGCAAACAGACAGGCAAGACATGAAACAACAAAAGATTTTTTTTTCTCCCTCTCTTTATAACTGGCTTCCTTTTAAATCTCGTGACAGCCTCCTTGTCCCCAGCAGACAGCCTCAAAAACAGCCATTGCAGGGACTGCTGGGAGTTGACGCTTTCACTCCCCAGTAACGCTGCTACAGTCCCTTCAACCCAAAAACAATTTTTCAGACAACACTGTAACACATCTATATACACACACACATACAGTGCATCCGGAAAGTATTCACAGCGCATCACCTTTTCCACATTTTGTTATGTTACAGCCTTAATTTATTGGATTAAATTAATTTATTTCCTCAGAATTCTACACACAACACCCCATAATGACAACGTGAAAAAAGTTTACTTGAGGTTTTTGCAAATTTATTAAAAATAAAAAACTGAGAAATCACATGTACATAAGTATTCACAGCCTTTGCTCAATTCTTTGTCGATGCACCTTTGGCAGCAATTACAGCCTCAAGTCTTTTTGAATATGATGCCACAAGCTTGGCCAACCTATCCTTGGCCAGTTCCGCCCATTCCTCTTTGCAGCACCTCTTAAGCTCCATCAGGTTGGATGGGAAGCGTCGGTGCACAGCCATTTTAAGATCTCTCCAGAGGTGTTCAATCGGATTCAAGTCTGAGCTCTGGCTGGGCCACTCAAGGACATTCACAGAGCCACTCCTTTGATATCTTGGCTGTGTGCTTAGGGTCGTTGTCCTGCTGAAAGATGAACCATCGCCCCAGTCTGAGGTCAAGAGCGCTCTGGAGCAGGTTTTCATCCAGGATGTATCTGTACATTGCTGCAGTCATCTTTCCCTTTATCCTGACTAGTCTCCCAGTTCCTACCGCTGAAAAACATCCCCACAGCATGATGCTGCCACCACCATGCTTCACTGTAGGGATGGTATTGGCCTAGTGATGAGCGGTTATATACAGATATATATATATATATATATATATATATATATATATATATATATATATATATATATATATATATATACACACACACACACATCCAGGGCACAAAGCTCCCGTTTCACCACATTCCAAAGATGCTCTATTGGGTTGAGATCTGGTGACTGTGGGGGCCATTTTAGTACCGTGAACTCATTGTCATGTTCAAGAAACCAATTTGAAATGATTCTAGCTTTGTGACATGGTGCATTATCCTGCTGGAAGTAGCCATCAGAAGATGGGTACTGGTGGTCATGAAGGGATGGACATGGTCAGAAACAATGCTCAGGTAGCCCGTGGCATTTAAACGATGCCCAATTGGCACTTAGGGGCATAAAGTGTGCCAAGAAAACATCCCCCCACCATTACACCACCACCACCACCACCACCACCAGCCTGCACAGTGGTAACAAGGCATGATGGATCCATGTTCTCATTCTGTTTTACGCCAAATTCTGACTCTACCATTTGAATGTCTCAACAGAAATCGAGACTCATCAGACCAGGCAACATTTTTCCAGTCTTTAACTGTCCAATTTTGGTGAGCTCGTGCAAATTGTAGCCTCTTTTTCCTATTTGTAGTGGAGATGAGTGGTACCCGGTGGGGTCTTCTGCTGTTGTAGCCCATCCGCCTCAAGGTTGTGTGTGTTGTGGCTTCACAAATGCTTTGCTGCATACCTCGGTTGTAACGAGTGGTTATTTCAGTCAAAGTTGCTCTTCTATCAGCTTGAATCAGTCGGCCCATTCTCCTCTGACCTCTAGCATCAACAAGGCATTTTCGCCCACAGGACTGCCGCATACTGGATGTTTTTCCCTTTTCACACCATTCTTTGTAAACCCTAGAAATGGTTGTGCGTGAAAATCCCAGTAACTGAGCAGATTGTGAAATACTCAGACCGGCCCGTCTGGCACCAACAACCATGCCACGCTCAAAATTGCTTAAATCACCTTTCTTTCCCATTCTGACATTCAGTTTGGAGTTCAGGAGATTGTCTTCACCAGGACCACACCCCTAAATGCACTGAAGCAACTACCATGTGATTGGTCGATTAGATAATTGCATTAATGAGAAATTGAACAGGTATTCCTAATAATCCTTTAGGTGAGTGTACAATAAACACATACATCCGATTTGCATCTATAACAGTACTTGTAAAAGTTACCATTTTTTTTTTCACTTTTATTCTGTCAGTCACGATCATGATACATACTACTGCCCCCCAGGGATCGGACACTGTTACTTTTTATTTGAAACTGGGAATAAATGTAGATGTGAGTGGTGTTTTGAGACAATCGAACTGGAAATTCTGATCTGGATGGATAAAAGCTGACACACAAACGCTGGCGAACCTGCATTATTCCTATCTCAGCGTCACTTGAATTCTTTTTTATTCAATTTTATTGAGTGTTCCTCAATGCAATATTATTTGAAAACGAACAGATCGGGTATAAATTTGTTACTTGTAAAAGTTAGCTTTTTTCACTTTTATTTTCTCAGTCTCGTTCAAGCTCTCCCTCCCCTCCTGATCTGACTCTAACTAACTAACTGCGCCAGCATAAATTCTCAAGAGATGGCGGCATCACATCTCTAGAATGCTTTTATTTCAGATGCTCATGCCTCGCGATGGTTTTGCCGTGAAAAGAAAGCTCCACTTTACATAATCTGGATTCAACTTTTTTCTTTTTTGGTGAAGTGCTCCCATACTTTAGAAAGTTTCTGTCTCAATTTTTTTTCCATCTCCTTCCCCCTACTCTATCCGACTCACCATTGCAACCACGTTTATTTTCCTCTATATTATTCTTCTCCTCAGAAGTTCTTCTTCGTTGGTAGGACTGTGTGCAGTCTTGACAAACAACAACAAATGATACTGCCCCCAAGACGTTCCTGTAGTGCATTGCAGTTACAAAAACCAATGTGGTTCTTTGTGACTGGAGCCTTTATTGAAGGTTCTGTTTATGAAGCGTCGGCAATAAAAAAAATTTTGTAGTCGAAATTGTCGATTACGTCGACTAATCATTGCAGCCCTAATATAGAATATCAATTTTAACTTCAGCAATGCTAGCAATTTATAAAGTCAATCAACAAGACGCCCCCCAATGGACGTCAAGTTAAATGTAAGGTTGAGTGAGGAACCTTCATTTCGCTTTCTGGCCAGAGTGCCAGAAATATGTCGAGATCTGTACAATTTATGCACTAAGTTCATAACTCAGCAAAAGTATACATTAACACTTTCACTTTCTCCGTTTGGGTTTGAACATGAACAAACACCTGTTGAAATAAACAATACAGTTCATACCAAAGATTACAGAAGATGGTCATATGCAAATACACATTTATACAGATTTGTATAAATACAACGCATTAAAAATTTTTGTGATAAGATTTTTTTTTAACGCACTCCCTAAATACGTTCATTTAATTTGGTTAATCTTACTACACTTTACACACTGTTAATGAAGTAGCGCTAAATGAATCCAACTCTCTAAATAGTAGTATCAAGTCAGTGGCACTTCATTGTTTCTTGATAATGAACTTCAACCACACAGACACCGGTATGGGTGCCATCTGCCCTGATACTAAGGGATCATCCCGTATTGGAACATAAAATACCCTGTACCATATTGAACCAATAAGGGACACAATTTGTCCTGTACTTTGGTACACATCATTTCACATACACAAAAACTCTTCAAAGTGTATAGAATAAAATAAGAACTAAAATTAAAAAACTTAGATAATTGAAGTGAATTAGGTTAATTTCTGTGATGGACTAACATTACTGGCAGGCAAGCTCTGTATGCAATGTGAGGCTGCATGTCAATCTCATCTATGCCACTATGCTGTATTGACACATTAATGGTGGTGTCATATCTCACAGTATAGTGGAGATTCCAGAACAAGACGCTACACACACTATAAAAATTACTAATCCATATCTGCCAATAAAAGAGGCTGTTGAGGTATAGGTCAGAGTGAGAGATAGAATATCAGTGAGTCAGTAACAAATATGCTAGCCGCCGAGCTTTTTTAGTTACCAAGAAGGGAGATCTGACCTGAAACAGCATGGTGCATGTGCACCTCAGCAGCTAAAAAGCAGATGACACAGAGTGGAATCGGTCAATTTCATATGCCTCACTCAGCCTACCCCAAAGCAGACATGATACATTGTTGTTTAATTAATTATATGTTACCTTATGTAGCCTACATGAACCTATATTAGTCTGCAATATAACTAGGCAATAATCAGTGCAAACTGACAATGTTAGTATTTCCATCCATCTGTGCTAGTTAATATAGTTAGTTTTAGGTTTAGAATTCATAAATGATACATTCTATAACAATATGCAATTTAAAACATTTAAATAAATAACCCTTTCAGGCTATCCTGTATGATCCATAACCATGGTACATATCTAAATGTTTTTTTTTTCTAGTATATCCTGCTTTATGTTATTTTGATCTGGAATGGACAGTAATGAATATTGCAATACCGTTTTTCCTCTTTGTTCAAGGAAACAGAGTCACTTTGAATGCAAGTACAGGTTTCATAACTATAGTAAAAGGAAAAACACAAAGGAAGAAGCACAGTTTGTAACTCATTATATTTTATAATAACTATATAACAATTGTAGTTACTTTTTTTGTAAGCAATAAGTAACTAAACTAATTTCACTTTAAAGTACAGATTGTTGCCCAAGCTGATCTGTAACTTGATAATAAACAGCAGTCATAGTAGTTAGGGTGTGGTGAATATTTCTAACGGAAGAAGTAGAGGTCTTGCCTTCTTGGGTGCACTTAAACCAACCTCTTTTGGCTGAATGTTCCTCATCCTTGAGATTAAAGTGGAGATTTCAAGATTAAAATCAACATTTCCATTTTAATCACAAAATAGACTTTTCAGTTTGTCCCTAATTTTTTCTCTGTGGTTTAAAATGCACTCTCATACACTGGTGCTACTGTGAAGGTGCAAAAAAACAAAAAAACCTCCAAACAATCTATCTTCCTTTATTTGGTGTGCTTGTCCCCCTCTCATTTCTATTCCTAAACCTACTGAAGATCCTGAATACTGGTTCACTAAGTATTCCAACAGTGAAACATAAAAGAATTAGTGAGGCATCTTTATGCATCTGCACACCAAAAATCTACTTTACTGTTACAGATATACCAAGCTAGCACAGTTAAACACTAAAAGCTACAAAAACCATTCTTCTTTAAATCAGATTAACAAAGACATAATCATGGACTGTTCGCAAACCTCAAGTTGGAGGAAATCCACACAAAAAAATGGAATAATACTGCAAAGAAGTTTTTTAAAACACTGAAAATATCATGTCACAAATGTAAAAGGTACCAAACTTATTTGCACTTATCTGGTCCTGATAAAAATATTAAATGTTTACAAAAAAATAGAATGTACACCAGTATAAGAAGTAATTTCTTATGACTATATAGTATACAAAAACTATTCATTTACACAAACAAAAATAAAAATACAAAAAAAACAGAATAGGCTGAACAAGCAAATTAGTAAGAGGAAGATCATCTAGACTTTAAAATCTGGTTATACTTCCCTAGGTAAGCATTTAGGTTTATGGCAAAACAGAACATATTTTTAAGAGAAAAAAAAAAATCTTTGACCCAGTCGCTACTCAGAAACCTAAACGTAAAAAGTAAAACTCTTAAAACAAAGTGAAGTACTTGCTATAGACTAATATGTTTTATATTATCCAAAAAATTTAAAGTTGCATAATATTACCTGTCATTTCCATTCCAGCAGCATTCAAATTTGTCAAAAATGCAGTCATTTTCATAGAGAGAACATAGCTTACTCCTGAGGTATTCGTGCACCTGCAAAAAAGCAAAAGATTTTTTTTTTTATGTGACTTAAAGGATAAGTTGTATATTTTACAAGTCAAACTTATTTCTTCATAAACATGGTACAATATACACATGCCAAGTGAAATGTTCCAAAGTTAAATGTTTTCTATAAATTTAAAAAATACATAGTCTGTCCTGGCATTTTATAATGAAAGCCACGGGCATAGGGTGTGACCGGCAAACAAAAGCCTTATTTACAGCATACTGTACATTCATTTCGGCAGCCAAGAAAGCTGTAGAGCATTGATGTGCATCTTGAGATTTCACACACATCGTAAAACAGCTTAAACATGTCACTTATAAAGAAAAACAGTATGAGAGTGTCATTCTAAAATAAGACCATCTGCATGCACAACCTCAGTGCTCGTATTCCTCTGCAATAACCTTTCACCACTCGGAGGTGTGGGCTCCACTTCACAGACAAAAATCACACTAAACTGCTTATGCCATATGCTTGGCATTGTTCTGATGTACTTATATATTCATCTGAGAACCCCTTTCAGAAAGGTCTCTGCTATCACATAAGCGAATAGAAAACATATACTTACCTCAAGAAAAACAGTACCAAGAATATGCAATAAAATGATTACTTATCCCTTTTTGTTGTCACAAACATATATTGAAAGCACAGAAGGCACATTTTCTTTAAACTAAATGCAAAATGCTTCAGTAAGTTTTTACAACACCAACATTTACTTAATATAATTTTACAGATTATTTATACAGGGTGAGCCAAAATGATGTACCACATTTCTCAAGGTTGTTGCATGAGGTAGAGGCAGCTGAGTGGGTTGGGGCGGGGATCTTTTCATAGGCGATCTTTTGTAGTTTTCAGTCAGCAACATGCCTTGGCCTGCTGTGCACCATGCTTTCACTGTAGAAGTGTTCTTCAAAAACAATAAATCCATCATCACTACACAACACGCTTTCCGAACGCACTGCAGAATTCCTCCTAATGGTGATGTCCCAAATCGGAAAACAATTCTTCAGTGGGTGGCTAAATTTATACAGGCTGGTACAACATTAAACAGAAAGTTTACAGGCTGTCCTCAGACTGTACGAATGCCTGAAAACATCCAAGCCGTAAGGGCATCAATTTTGTAGTCTCCTAGATATTCAGTGTGCGAACACGCTTCTGCCTTAGGCATTTCCAACACGTCTTTGAAGAGGATTTTGGATGAGGACCTTAATTTCCATCCATACAAAATGATGGTACTGCAGAAACTCCGCGAGAAAGACTCGGAGAGCCGTTTAAAGTTGTGAGAGAACATTCTGCAAAACCATTCATCGAGATGCCATCTTTGTGCAGTGATAAGGCACATTTCCATTTAAATGGTTGCGTAAATAAGAAAAACTTTGGGCTGAAACCAACCTTTGTTAACTTCACCAGAGACCACAGCACAGTGAGCATGTTACAATTTGTTACGCCATTGCAGAATTTGGCATTGTAGACCCTTACTTTTTTGAGGAGGGGAAGCAACAGTTAGAACGTTACATTGAAATGCTAGAGAACATTTTGTGGCCCCAAATGGAAGAAATGGATGTGGTGGATACCTGGTTTCAACAGGATGGAGCAACAGCTCATACGGCGTGGAGATCCATCCAAGTTTTGCAGATGTTTCCAGGGAAGCTGATCTCCCTGCGCAGTGATGTCGAGTGGCCTACATGTTCGACTGACCTTGCTGTGCGATTTCTTCTTGTGGGGCTCTCTCAAGTTGTAGGTAAACACACACCAACCTCAAAATCTTGAAACCCTCAAGGATGCTATTCACCACAAAATAGCCGCTATTCTCCATGAAATGGCCGAATGAGTCACGCGAGCATTTAGAAATCGTTTCGAAGAGTGTATCGTTAAAGATGGCCACCACCATTTTGTATACCCTTTCTTGAGTCGTAATGAAACAGATTTTATCTTGTTTTTGTAGAATAAGCATTTAAAATGTAGTACTTTTTTTGGCTCACCCTGTACAATTTTTCTGAAGAAGAATATTTGTGAAAAGAATACAGCTTTTTCCCTTTTGAAAAAAATGCTTAAACTTTTGTACAAATGTTGATTAATCATAATACTAATCGGCCACCTAACCATTGACAAAAAAGTTGTTAGCTGTAGCACTATATTAGTATATTATATTATTCTATAATGCAATATAAAAGTACAATATTGGTTATGGTTAAGGATGCATACCACTGTCTTAATTTTTATTTTCTTTTTGTTTTACATTTTACAGCTACCAGACAGTTTGCTACATTAAAAAAATACACTTGTCAAAAATACACCCAATCCAGTAAATGACAGAAAAAGTTAAGATTCATTAATCATGAAAGAACAATTAAAACCCCACCCAGACCCAGTAGCGTTAGCTAGTTAATAACACAAAACCTACTATGTTATATTTCCTCATAAGAACCAAAAGAAGCTAAACAGAAAAGAGAGCATAAGCATGGAATAAATGTTTCAGAATAATATTAATGACTTTCTGCCTAATTCTAAACAAAATTTCTCACCGAGTTAAGAAACATGCATTATTATTCACCAAGTTTAGCAAAATTATTCAACTTGCCAATAATGTAGTGAAGGAATTCAAAGTCAGTTTAGTGGTAGATTGGTTTATTTTATTTATTGGCCGCATTATGTCTGCCACGTGTTCCCAGCGTTCATTTGACGCGTTCTCTGAGCATGTCCTCAGAAATTACACAACACGTGGGCAAGTTGCAGTACCAGCAAAAAGTCAGGTGGTGCAGTGTGATAAAAGTTGGATCGTGACGTCAGAGTGTCTGTTTATTATCTACATGTGACAGAAATTCGCTTTGAGGGTCCTCCAGAATCGATGTGCGTGATTTGAAGTTTGATGAATGGTTCGATGTGGTGAAGCAAGCATCACATACTCCCCAATGTAATGACACAACACATTTTTAATGTCTTACATACCATCTTCTGTGCCATCTTTTTTTTTTGTACCTTCACAATAGCATCATAATGTATAGCAGTGTATTTGAGCCATAGAGAACCTCACAGTTTACTTTATCATTAAAGTAGACCGTTGTAAACATTATCTTAAAACCCACCCAGTTGTTAATCACTACATGCTTCCAATTTAGAATCCTCAGATTTATACCCGATATCATTTTCATGATAAAATGCATTAAAGTATGCATGTTACATTTTACAGATAAATCGTTAACTTCATTTAAATAATGAATACTAATAATAACACACATTGGGGCGGCATGGTGGCAGAGGGTTAGCACTGCTGCCTCGCAGGGAGTCATGTTCCTGGAGTTCCCTGCCTGGAGTATGCATGTTTTCCTGGTGAGTTTCCAAAGTGTGTTTTGGTTTCCTTTCAAAGACATGAAGGTTTAGGGATGCTAAAATGACGCTAGTGTATGTGTATGCTTGTGTTCACCTTGCGATGAGCTGATGCCCCGACCAGGGATTTTGTTTCTGTTTCGCATCTGATGCTTGCTGGAATAGGCGCATCTCTGGATTGATGGATGTAATCATTAAACATCCTTTTCAGAGATATCGTGGCAAGGTGTCCTCGGAATTTAATAGATTTCTCAGGCAATTTACAACACAGGGAAGCCGAACATTTTCTCACTGTGATGATATCTCAACATTGTCACCTGGTGGAATCTTCCAGATTTACATAAAGTATGTAAAAAAGTATAAACAGTACACCACTTGTATAGCAGTAGCATCCGCTGGAGCATGCATCACATGAAATATAAACCCAGCCTAAGACAACATATTGCCTGAGACAGTACTCTAAGGGAATAAGGAATAAGCAACCAACTTTACCCATAAGAGATTTATTTTAGAACAGTCCAAAAACATATAACCTAGTGAGGCAGGACTTGCATAACATAATTCACAAATGGAATTCAGTCTATGATATACTTTAATTATTTTAATCTGGAAACACATATCCAATGTACAACTCTGGGGTTAATATCGCACGGATGAATGAAGAACGTATGCATGTTACAAACAGTCAAATTCCACTTGTTGACCGAGATATTAATAGTCATGACCCTTTCCAGAGATCGGCTAGCAGTGTGCACTTTGACATTAATCAGTGCTCCACACTAAGCAATATGTATATTTGGGAGAAACAGTCATCTAAAATGAAATATTTAGGAGCCAAATTGTCTTTTAGAACTATATACAATTCAAACTGACTGTCTACTCAATAGATTGTGGGCCAGTACATGAATAACTGACAAACAAAATATTAGTGTCATTATACTATCACATATACTCCTCTTCCTCTTGTCTGAGGTAAGCCAGTGCCAAACACCAGGCTTGGTACTGTACTGTTCAAGCGAAGGGCCTTCTGTGATGATCCTAAACAAATCTTCAAATTCTGAGGCAATAGGTGACTTGTACAGTTTTAATTTAATGGTGTTAGGTGCAGAGAAGCCTTATTCACATTGTGCAACTCACATGGGTAGCAGCAGCATGATCTCAACTAAACACTCATGAAATCTGTACAGTAAGGCTCTTATGTTAAGATGACCTCATGCAAACTACTATAAGACATGTCTGCAAACTTGTTGGTCTTTTGATGAGCAATCTGAGTGATGTCCACTCAGCCTGGACAACCTCTGCCTCACAGTATTTACATGAAAGTACATGTTCTCTTATTTCTGCTCCACTTGATGCACCCATTTTAATCCTGGCTCTCTCTGACACAATGTACTGATTTTATCATGACAGCAATTCTGCTAATTTGCATTATTAAGTATAAATTGTATAAGGCCATGTTTAAATTCAGCTAATCCAACATTAGAAGAAATATGCCTGCAGTGTGCATATTATCTATTTATTTTATTTTTTAAGAAAATTAGATATTTCCAGCTGCGTTAAAAAAGCCAGGATAGTTAATGTTCAATAAAACTAAGGAAGCAAGACTATGTTTGTGAGTGCACACCAGCTTTACATTTGGCATATATGCTGCAATAGTCACTTCACATTACAAATACAGCATTTCACTGATATTTTTTGAAAACATTTCAGCTTAAGGCTTTTGAATTATGCCTTAAAATATACATGCCAAAAAAAAAACCAACTTGGCATGGCTGACATCACTGTATTCAGCTTGCAATTGGGTTCCAATGTGCAGTGCTGTATCAGTTCCTGTGCAAGTCTATTTGTGTCAGTCACAATTATATCTAACAGGGTGTCAGTTATGATCACACTGTAAATACTGTAAGGGATTATTTAAAACCTCTGCATTGTCTGCATTGAAATTTGGAGACCAATGAACAAATGTACTGTTTCTCACTACAAAGATTCAGAAGTACTTTCATCGAATACAGTATGCTGTTATCACCTTTATCTATCCCACTGTCACTATCCAAAGAACTGTTACGCTTATCATTGAATAAATCATTTCATATCTATCTGGAGATAAAAAGCGTTATTTGTAAGGGTCATAGTGTTTGTTGGATAATCATTGTAAAAATGAAGACAAATGGGCATTCTGCTGGTGTGAGAAAAACCAATGAAATGCACAAGGTTTTAGGGTCAGATGAGACCTAAATTGAACTTTCTGACCAGACTTCAAAGAAGCACATGTGGTATAAAACTAACACTGCCCATGCCTCAAGAAACACCATACCTACGATGAAATATGGAGGTGGCAGCATCATCCTATGGGAATGCTTTTTGTGCACTAGGACTGGGAATCTTGTCAGAGTTAAACAGAAGCAAATACACACAACAAACGCATGATATTGTAGAAGAACTTGTTCTAGTCTGCTATGAACCTATAGCTCGAGAGAAGTTTCTTTCAACATGACAATGTCTCTAAGCATAAGGCCAAAGCAACAGTGGAATAGCTCAAAAACAGAAAGGTGAATAAAGATGTATGTTTTGGAATAGCCAAGTCAAAGCCCTGTTCTTAACTCTATTGAGAATCTCTGGCACTATTTGAAAACTGCTGTCCAGAGGTGCCATCCCGCCAGCCTACAAGATCTATATAAATTCTGCCAAGAAAAGGGTGAAGAATCACTCCTGAACAATGTGTAAAACCGGTACATACTTACCCCAAAAGAATTAAGGCTGTTATTGAAGCTCAACAAAATATTAATTTGTAGGGTTTAAATACTAACCTTTGAGTTTTTCTTCTTCAGAGAAATATCTACAGAAAATGGTTTATTTTGACTTTGGAAATGTTTTGTTACAGCTAAGAGTTCACATTAAAATGCTGAATGGATAAAAAAGGAGTACAAAACTTTTGTCACACAGGAAATAATGACTTTCAAAGGGACTGAATACTATTGCACACCACTGTAATTGTCCCAGATTACTATCTCAAATTACTAATATTCAGAATGTATTAGGTAGTGCCATGATATCCTCTGCGTTTGATGTTTACAGTGTCATCCTTTCAATACATGGCTTCTTCATTCCTCTGAAGTCTAAATCATTTTTAGTGTTTTGCAGATTTTTAGAAGTCTGCCTGTTTATTGCATGAAATTGGAATTTTACTCTTAAGTGTTGTATATCATTTCCTCAGCACAAGTTTACTTTTCAAAAATGACCAGGAAATCTGTGTTTAAATTATAGTTCCATAAAAAGTGGTATAAATTGCCAAAAATTGGACAAACACCTTTAAGATTTTCAGTTATCCACTGAAAAAAATAAAAAACATTGTGAGATCCAACAGTTTTGAGAAAACAAAATTGCAAAGACATGCATTCAGTAAGTTTTAAACATCACTCAATATTTTTCACTCAAAACAAAATTAATTATATTTCTTATAGTGTATCAGGAAATCTGAAAATATTTTACACTTCACTGCTCAAAACAGTTCCTGTCCAGAATAAGACAAGTAGCACATTACATTCCTTGCATTGGCGAGGAGTTTCCAGGTTGCAGTTCACACATTTCCTTTAACCAGCGGTGGCCTTTCTACAGGGACCATTGATTGTTGAAGCTCCAAACACATACCTGAATGGAGTGTGCATGTGTGGGAGGAACCTGCAGAGACACCCCACATAAGCTGCTAAGTCCTCAACCAAGTTATCATGTTTCACTGGCTCTGACACCTTTGCTTTAAAGATCTCAATGTGAACAATATAACAATTTGAGTTAGCAATGTCAATAAAATGTACAATACTATATTAGAATTATGTATGGGCTGGTGTAGCAATAAATAGGTTTATCAAAAAGACCAACCACTCTCTTGTGCATACTGTACTGAACCACTGGTTTAAAGCATGATCCCTTAAAGCTCACTATCCATCATCACCCTTCACTCTCCTTTGCACAGTATCCCCTGAATGGCACTTGTGTATAGTATTTACAAAAATACAGATGTATATGTGTGAGTAAATACAAATAAAAAGTTTATAGGTGTTTACCTATCTTCTACTAGCAATAAACCCTCTTGAAAAGGTTATTATTTACTCAATGCCAAACCATCTAGTTGAGACAAACTGTCAGCATCATCAGTACTATCATATGGCATGTCTTGTTAGTTGTGCTATTTCAATAACCTCATCAGTCTCTCCATGTAAATATATGAATATTTGTTTACTCTGTGGTAATCCAATCCCTCTTTCTGATCTTTAAAACATGCAGACAAAACATTTCATTACCACTGCCAGAGTAAATGGTGTACTTTTTAGCACTCTAACTTTTTAAAGTTTTGGTTTAAAGGCTGTAGTAATGTAGTTGTGTCTTACAAACACTGAGTAACAATAAACTTAATACTAAATGTATAAAAAAAACAGAGATTTTGTAAACTACGTCTAGTACATCAGTAAGGTCTGTGTTACTTATTTTTATTTTTTTTAAAACATAGGTACATCCCCCACTATATCGCGGTTCAGCTATTGCGCCCCCACAACATCACACATTTATTATTATTACTAGGGGGCTCTGCCCCCTGCTTGCTTTGCTCGCCCACCCCCGGGTTTGGTTTACCAGATAAACAATTTAAAGAGATTGTTATTTTCATGGGAATTGTTACATATGCATTATTTTCATTTTTACTTTAAAACTTTGTAAAAACAATATTTTTACTTTATTTCCTGCCCCAGGTGTTCTGTGTTCTGCTTGTCATTGTTATAAGAGCTGGGAGCACCTGAAGTTTGTCTGCCAAAAGCATTCCAGCATCTGCTAGGTTAGATGTCAGTGAACTTGTTTTAAATTGTAAGTAGGGCGTGATGTGCAAAAGTCACTGTCTCATGGGTTTTGCTTCCTAAGGTTGTAATGTCTAGTCTTGCGTGTTGTCAAAGTGTCACTCCAAGATGATCTGGTCGCGATCACTTCGCTCAAATCCCCCAGGGGTGCGCTGTTCTCCTGCCACTTCGTGTCTCTCCCACTTGCGTTGTGAAGGGGGGGAGCTAAACGCACACTAAGGAGAAGCGGACGGATCAGATACTGGCTTTGTGCTGCTTCTGACAAGGTGCCTGTTCTGCTTGTCACTCTGCACGTCGATCATTTAAAAGCCTGTACAGCAGCTGTCCTTCTGTCTCACTGCCTTGTCTTGCGCAACGTTAAAATGTCTCTCGCGGGATGTCAAATTGTCTTCTGAGAAGATCAAGCCTCGTCTACCTGGTCTCCCTGGCAAGATGTTTTTTTATAATAAAGAGATGTTACTCATATCCTTAGCCCGACATCATACAGTATGTGTTTACAAAGTGTGTTTTAATAAGTTTACATGTGTTTAAAGCGTGTGGGAGAGGTATTTTAAGGCTTAAAACTATAAAAAAAAAAAAAAAATTTTTTTTTAAATTATTTATGTGGTCTTTTGATATTGCGGATTTTCACCTATCGTTGATGGGTTTGGAACATAACTTCCGCGTTAGGCAGGGGATTACTGTACATTTTTTCCTGGTTCCTCTTTTACAATTACTAAGGTTTTCAACTGCACAAAAATTTTAGAATGATCGTTATTTAATTTCATTTTAACTTAATGATTTATTTATCACCTGGTATTGTTAATGCCATATGTCTCTCACTATTAATGCTCGCCGTTGCCACATTGTGACATACCATTGCCAAGCAGCATTTCTTCAAAAGATTCTGTGTATGTTGGTATCACTGGAACAATTTAGAAGTCAATACTTCTAAGAGCAAAAAAGACAAAGAAACAAAAAACTATCATAGATTTAGGATATTGATTTTCACTTCATCTTTTGAATTCAGTTTTGAATAACATTCTGGTTAGATTCTTTAAATTTACGGGTTTCCCAGTTTTAACCTTACATGTTAAAAGACTTAAGATACATCTCCTGGTCCTGCTCTCAGTCTTTGCCCTGATGGCTTGCCATTTCTTCATTGTGTGGCATAGCACTTGGCAATGATGAATTTGGTTGATTTAAGGAACAGAACATTATCATTTACTTGGAGGGATACACTTTTGTTCCAATCCTACACTAATAACTCTCTTGCTATCCAATTGATGCATTTGGAAGCAGTTTAAAAGCAATTCCAAACAGCATTGGTGACAGTGTACAGGTTCTGTTTTAATCTGAAGTAATTTCCTTAAATAAATGAACCCAATGCCAACACAATTGTTAGATCTCAACCCAATTTGATAAATACAGCAAGACTGTATCAAAACTTCTGATAGCTCAGATACTGAATGCATCAAACGATTGTTGAACATTTGAAAATAGATATGTGCCTTTAATTAGTTCAGTTTGATCCCATGATAATATTACAGAGTGCACTATCTCAATTATGTTTGTTAAAACTTTTGCCAGCACCCCGACATATTTAGAGCACATTTTGGAAGACCTTTATTCTTCTTTGGAAAAGCAACTATAAGCATAAAGTATATGGAAGCATATGATCTTCTGGTTTCCTTAAAACAGCTAGTACTAATGGGGATAGTTTAAGAAACAGCTTTTTATAAAGTTTTGCTGTTAACCATCTGGACCCATGCCTTTTCTGTCTTTTAAGAAAGTTATAGCAGCTTGAATTTTGTAGCCCCTCAGTGGTTTGTCAAGTTCTTCTATAAGCAGTGCATCAGTCTGTGACAGGTCTAACATTTTTGACAAATTTGTTAATCTTGTCTTCTAATTAATTACACTGTGATGTGTACAAAGACGTAATATGCCTTAAATATATTAGCTATTTTATGCTTACTAAATTATGCTCCATCTATAGTTTCTTGTCTTTGTGCCCATAATAAAAATGGTGCAAATTAAATATCAATTATTCTGTTTTTTTTTAAGTCAGAAGATTGAATTCTGTTTGTAATATGAACCTTTTTACGTTTACGGCCACATCGGCTGCAGGTTTTTGTTCGAATTTTTATTGTCAACAATATCAAATAATCATTTTAGTCTTACAAAATACTCAAAATGTTAATAAGAAAAGCTGTCTCCTTTTTTGGTATCGTCCGATGCGAGAGATGGACTTCTGAAGTGGAGCTCCGCTAGCAGTGGTGTTATTTTTCATATTATTTGCTTATTATCCTGAGATATCCAGTATTTATTCAACCCGAGAGGGACTGCTACAGTATATGTAAGCACATATAAAACATGGCCAACAAGAAGGGGGGTTCGAAAGAATCGAAAACTAAAGCTACATCCAAGCTGCGATCAGCAAGCCCCAGTTCAAGATACGGCCTTTCAGAGACAGACCTCGATCAGATGAGCGAAAGCACAGACTCCTCAGGACCACGGTCTGCTACATCGTCGCCGGCTGAGAGCGAAAAGGGGAGCGAAGGTGCGATCGTGAGTGCAGATCTGGATAGCTCGCTGATTGGAGAAGATTACCTGAAACTGGAAAGGGCCGTGAAGTCTGCGGCTTCAATTACGCGAGCCTGGAGCAGCAGGGACACCGGCTACAGCAAAGTCTGCTGCTTCATCTACAGTACAAAAAAGCACAATTTATCTGGACTGAAGGTGTTGCTCGCTGAGCTCACGCAAGAAATAAAGAAAAGTGAGAAGGCTAATGAGAAAGCAACGGCAAAGGCACTTGAGAGACTGAAACAGGAATTGAAACAGGAGATGAAACAGGCCAATGAATGGCTGTGACAGGAATTCCAACAGGCAAATGAAAGGCTGCGTCAAGAGGTGCAACTTGAGCTTCGACAGGTGCTGGGTAAAATTGAAGAGCGCATTCAGGAAAATTCAGTTAAACTGAGCATGCTTACTGATCAATTGGAGGATTTCAAGGAGACATTCACGAATCGGATTGAAATGGCCGAACATTTAGCTGCCAGTGCCGAGGAAAGAGCAGTAAATGTCAGTTCCGAATGCAAAAACTCGAGAAAAACTTGGAGACAGACTGGCTGCTTTAGATGGGAGTAGAAGGTATAATGTCAGAATTGAAGGTCTGGTGGAGAATCGAGAAAGTTCATACCCTGTGAAATTCGCAGCAGAACTTTTTTCTAAAATAATCGGGGACGACTTTAAAGCAGAATTTGAGATAGCAGCGGCTTACCGCGTATGCGGATCAAACACCATCAGACCCTGACAAAGATCTTTTATAGTTCGTTTTGAACGATTACCATTTAAGCTAGAGGTGATGGCACTCCTCAGAAACAAGGAAGATATTATATATGAAAATAACCACATTCAGTATCTTCCTGACTTCTCTCTAGCAACAGCTACTAAACGGCAGCCTTTTATAATATTAAACAGTGGCTATGGCAAGCCAGTGTCAAATACAGCCTCCTGTATCCGGCAAAACTGAAAGTGGAATGGCAGGGTCAATTCTATGTCTTCGCTAGCAAGGAAGAAGCAGAAAAGGAATTAAGAAAGCTGATCCCGGGACTATTCTGATACATAATAGTGAGTTATGGCAGTTAATGATAAAGCAAAGATTAATAATCTTTTGTCTGATCTATTCATTTTAAAATACTGGTTTTTATCAGCATATATTCTAATATATTCTCATTATTACTTAGTAATACCAGGGCGCTATCGGTTTATGTTTTATTGTGCTTAATTATTCTTTTTTTTTCTCTTTTTCTTTTCTAATTATTTCATCTCTACCCTAAACGAGACTGTTCAATATCATACCCTTGGTTTACTGTTATTGCTATTACTGAATTAAGACTTGTTATGCTTCTTCTGGACACATTTTAACACCATCCCCGGGTTTTATTATCTGGGTGTATCATCTTAATGCACTAAAATTGTTGAAAAATATATTTTAAGTGCAAAACTCCTTTTTTTTAGAGATATCTCTATCTTTTAACCCTAAAGCACCGCTGCATTGGAGCTTGTTTTGCTTTGGACGTACTCTGTCTCTGGGTATGTCAGAGGACTGGGACTGTGTGAAGTGGGTTTTAGCCTCACTTGGGGAGGCAAAAAGGGAGGGTGGGGGGAGAGAAAGAGAGCAGGCCTGATCTATACCTAATCTATCCTCTCAATCTTTATAATTATAATAAGACTATAAATGACATCAAAAACTCAGAATCAGTGTCTCCATGATGGGGCAGTTAACCTTGTAAGCTGGAATGTTAAAGGCCTGAATCACGAATTAAAGAGAAAGAAAGTACTCTCTCACCTAACAGGTCTAAATGCTAAAATAGTATTTTTACAGGAAACCCACTTACTAAGCAAGGATCAGTTCCGCTGCAAAAGACTGGACTGGCCAAATGTTCCATTCTAGTTTTACAAAGAAAACTAGAGGTGTGGGAATTCTCATACATAGAACAGTACCATTTGTAGCATCAGATGTAGTATTGGATCCTGAAGGGAGATATGTAATGGTCATGGGAGACTTATCTAACTGTAAAATGATTTTGATAAATGTTTATGCACCTAATGTTGATGATAAGGAATTTATACAAAATTTATTTGCATCCATTCCCAATCTGAACACTCATAAAGTTATAATGGCTGGGGACTTTAATTGTGTTCTAAATCCACTTTTAGATAGGACTTCCTCCACAGGGGGAACGCATCTAACACTGCAAAATAATTACAAAGTTTATAACTGATCACAACTTATCAGACCCCTGGAGGTTTTTAAACCCAAATTCAAGAACATATTCTTTCTACTCACCAGTACATCATTGCTACTCAAGGATTGATTACTTCTTTATAGACAATAACTTCTTGCCTAAGATTAAATCTTGCAAATACGATGCTATTGTTATTTCTGACCATGCACCTATGATCTTGGAGCTAAAATTACTAAGCCCCATACACTCACCCGCAGATGGCCTCAACCCGCTTCTATTAGCTGAGCTGAGAATTGTACTGAATTTATATCCAAACAAATCAAATTCTTTCTAGAGACAAATACATCCCCGAGATCTCTGCAGGAATACTCTGGGAAACTCTTAAGGCCTTCTTAAGAGGACAGATTATCTCATATCTTTCCCACAGAAATAAATCCAAGGCCAAGAAAGTAGCAGAGATAAAAAGCGAAATTATTAAAATAGATGAAGAACATGCCAGACTACCAAGCGAGACTCTACATAGGAGGAGGCAGGCTCTACATTCAGAATTAAACCTCTTGACAACTAAAGAAACTGAACAACTAATTTACAAATCCAGACATCATTACTATGAACATGGGAGAAAGCTAATAAGCTTTTAGCTCAACAAATTCACAAGCAAGAAGTGCAACGCAATCTCGTAATCACTACACTAACGGAGATAAAATCATCGAACACAAAAATATAATGCACACTTTCAGAGACTACTATAAATCCCTATATACTACTGAGTTTAAAGAAGACAATACACAATCTAATGCATTTCTGGATACATTACAGATACCACAAATAGACGCTTTAGTGTGGAGGAACTTGATAAACCTCTGGCATTATCAGAATTACTAGATGCTATAAAGTCACTCCAAGGTGGAAAGCAGCAGGCCCTGATGGCTACCCTGCAGAATTTTACAAGAAATTCTCCGCTCAGCTAGCTCCCTCCTATTAGCAACATTTACAGAAGCCAGAGATAACCAATCTCTTCCACAAACCTTTCGCCAAGCACTAATCACTGTCTTTCCAAAACAAAATAAGGACTTATTACAATGTGCATCATACAGACCAATCGCTTCTGAATAACGACGTTAAAATACTCTCTAAAATCATAGCCAGAAGGATGGAGAAAGTGCTCCCTCGTAATATCACAAGACCAAACTGGATTTATTAGGGGCCGCACTTATCTTCAAATCTTCGACCCTGTTTAATGTAATATACTCACCAACTAAATCAAACACCCCAGAAATATTATTATCATTGGATGCAGAAAAGCATTCGACATGATTGAATGGAAATACCTTTTACTACATTGGAGAAGTTTGGGTTTGGCCCAACATTTGTGCATGGATTAAATTACTGTATACTAACCCAGAAGCTTTAGTTTGCATCAACAACATTTGCTCAGACTACTTTAAACTAGAACGTGGCACTAGACAAGGATGCCCTTGTCACCGCTGCTGTTTGCATTGCCATTGAACCACTGGCAATACATTGTCGAAATACTGATCAGATAAAGGGGATTAGAACAGAAAATCTCATTATATGCAGATGACATGGTACTGTATATATCAGACCCAGAAAATTCTGTGCCTGCAGTCTTAGCAGCACTCACAGAATTTCAAAAGATCTCTGGTCTCAGAATTAATCTGAATAAGAGTGTACTCTTTCCAGTGAATTCTCAAGCATATAATATTAGATTAGATACCCTACCTTTTATCATTGCAGAACAGTTTAAATACCTAGGGTAAACATCACAAGTAAACATAAAGCTCTATATCAACAAAATTTAACCGTCTGCATGGAAAAAATTAAACAAGACTTGCATAGATGGTCAACCCTTCATCTCACACTAGCTGGAAGAATTAACACTGTTAAGATGAATATTCTTCCTAAGCTCCTTTTTATTTCAAAACATCCCAATATACATTAATAAATCATTTTTAAGCAATTAGATTCAACAATAACCTCATTTATTTGGAATTCAAAACATCCACGCATCAAAAGAGCGACCTACAAAGACAAAAGGCAGAAGGCGGCATGGCTCTACCTAACTTCCAGTTTTATTACTGGGCAGCAAATATACAGGCGATAAGAACCTGGACACAAATAGAAGAACATACACAGGCTTGGACCACAATAGAAGTAAAATCCTGCAGTACTTCTTTGTATTCCTTGCTCTGTGCTCCAATAAACACACGTTATCGGCAATATACTAATAACCCAATTGTGCTCCACTCACTTAGAATCTGGAACCAATGTAGAAAGCATTTTAAGACGGAGAAGCTTCTATCTGTGGCACCCTGCAAGAGAACCACCTCTTTCAACCTTCACAAACATATGCAGTTTTAATATCTGGAAAAATTTGGAATTAACTTGCTTAGAGATCTTTATATAGACAACGTCTTTGCATCCTATGAACAATTACATTCCAAATTTAACATTCCAGCTACACATTTCTTTCACTATCTTCAAATCAGGAACTTTGTTAAACAGAACCTTCCAGATTTTCCTCATCTTGCACCCTCATCCATGCTGTAAAAAATATTGTTCAATCTCAAGGACTTAGACTCCATCTCTACAATATATAAAATCATTTTACAATCCCTCCTTTCAAAGATCCAAGAGGACACTGGGAAAAGATCTCTCAATTAATATATCAGAAAAGGAGTGGAAAGTAGCAATGCAGAGAATTCACTCGAGCTCCATATGCGCAAAGCATACAATTATACAACTCAAAATTATATATCGAGCACATCTGTCTCGACTAAAACTCTCCAAAATGTTTCTAGGGCATGATCCAACCTGCGAACGTTGCAACCAAGTCCCAGCCTCACTAGGTCACATGTTCTGGTCCTGCACCAAATTAACATTATTCTGGACAAACATTTTTAATTACCTTCAGACAGCCTTGGACTCACAATCCCTCCTAACCTATTATCAGCTGTGTTTGGTGTTCTTCCAGATGGGTTTAAAGTGGAGAAAGACAAACAAATTGTGATTGCATTCACTACACTTTGGCACGCAGACTTATTCTGATAAACTGGAAGAACCCAAACTCTCCTCTTTTAAGTCAGTGGGAAACCGATGTGTTATATTATTTGAAATTGGAAAAAATCAAATACTCAGTTAGAGGATCCGTACAGACTTTTTTCAAAACATGGCAGGATCTAATCAGTAATATTTTAAAATAAGTTCATAAAGCACAGAGAATTTATTAATTTAGGTATATTTACAAGCCTTAAATTTAACGCTGTTTGGCTTGCTCTCTCTCTCAGGGGTGGGGATCGATCTGTTCTTAACTTAATTTTTCTCTTTGTAAAAACTTGATTGCTTTGTGTGGATTGTAATAAAAAAAAAAAAGAAAAGCTGTCTCTTTCATAAACAATCTAGAAACAGTATCAAGGAGAAAGCTGCCTAAGCTGCTGGATGTTGTGAACAACATCTAGCATAACCTACATTGTCTACAGTAGTCCAACAAAATATGACATATAAAATCAAAACATCTTTTCAGCATTTGACTGAATCACAAATATGAAAGAAAAGCTTATACTAAACTATACAGGCAGATTTTTAATTTCTGATCAAACTATCCCAACTAGTGAGGCATATTCTTTAAAATTCAGAAAAAATTAACATCACATTTGGACAGAACTGTTTTTTTTTTTCAGGGTCAATAAATGTACAATTATATAAAACTGACCAAACTTCCACTTGAAAAAATATATACTGTGCTATCACTATTACTTATTACTGTAATCCATAATATGATCCTTAGTATGATCTTAAAATGATATTTATTAATTATTGTTCATTAAACAAGAATAAAAATTCTGCTTTTGGAATAAGAAGACAAGTATAATTGAATATGATAAATCAAAAAACAGATGAAAGTGTTCTGTAACACACAAATGTTTACAAATAATAGGACTGAACACAGATTAACGTCATAATATCTGCATCAATGGAAAAAAAACAGTTAATTTGACTAATTTTAAACTGATTTGTCTTGCAGCCCATGCCACTGCCTCACTCACTTTTCTCTCTCTCTTTCTTCCCTAAGACACAAAGTGGAAATGGAAGCAGAGAATGGCTGATTGTGAGATGGAGTGTGTTGTTGAAGAACTTCAGGCCCTCGATAACCAGATCCATTAAGTCCTGTCCAGACCCAGGCACCTGAGGGAACTGAAGGCTCATCTACTGAAAGAATCCTCCCTGATATCTGAAATTGTCACAGCAAATCACATTTTAGTAACTTTGACTCCATGCTGTGCTGCTCACTTTCAAGGCCAAGTGAGTTTTACCCCACACCTCATCGGAGTGACGACGTCAACGATGAGGAACTCGGCCTACTTCAGCTATGCAGGTGGGGGTTTAAGGCTAGATCACCTCCATCGGCCCAGGCAGGCATCTCCACCCAGAATCGGCTCAACCCTCTCCACTCCCCCATTTTGCCTTCAACCACGGGTAATGTATTTGTGATTGGAGATTCAAACATACGAGACCTAAATATTTCTTGCCCTAAACAGAAATCTTTTGTTTCTTGTTTTCCCAGTGCTCGGGTTCAAGATGTTATGAGAAGAGGGCCGACAGTCTTCAAGAGGCACAAGAACAGGGCAGTGGGATCCACTGTAATACACTCAGGGGTAAACAACATGAGATATCGACAGTCGGAGATTCTCAGGGCGGACTTCACAGCACTTATTTAAGCCACGAAGGAGAGGACCCTGGCTGCAAGAATCTTCATCGCGGCTCCCTTACCTCTGGTTAGAAGATCAAATGAGTACTACAGACATCTGCTGGCATTAAACATATGGTTAAAAGGCTTCTGCAAGGGACAACACATCAGGTTCATGGACAACTGGGACCTCTTCTTTCTTCAAGCTTGATGGTTTCCATCCTAACAGATTCAGGTTCCAGGTCCTCTCCGAAAACATCTCTAAGGTAATTTGTATCTCTTGGCTTTGTATTTTTACTCCTAACTCTTTCTTTCCATGATGCCTTGCTAGGACATGACAATTCGGTAGCAAAATCTTCCACAAAAGTGCACTACATCAATACTCTAATAACTAACCTCAATTCATGTAAAAAATCTAGACAGTGCGGCATAAATGCAAAAAATTTAAATTACCATTTCACCTCTAGATGAGCAATTTAGTAAAACTATAAAAACAGACCATAGATTATATAAAAAATACACACAAAGCGGCGCTAATACGAATAACTTAATTTCCATCTCGATTACCCATAATGCTCCTCCAATTCAGCTCTGCTCTTCCAAGACATTAAATATGGCCTTATTAAATGTTAGAGCATTAACCAACAAGACATATTTCCATCAACGATCTTATTAGTGATAGGAAAATCGATTTTATTGTATTAAGTGAAATGTTGCTTAGATCTAATGGTGCGACTGTTTTAATTGAATCTGCACCTCCGAATTACAACTTTACTCATGCGGATCGCCAAGGCAAGAAAGGCAGCGGTTTAGCAAATATTTTACTCGAGCCAGTTAAAGTGCAAAGATGTCGGCTTTGGTATAGTCAAGTCCTTTGAGTATCTTGTCATTGTTATTCAAGGAGTTTTTCTGTCTCTAGTATTATCCATGTATAGTCCTCCTAGATATAATGCGTTTTTCTTTGAGAAATTCTCAGACTTAGTGTGAATTATAATTATGACCCGAAGGCAAAATCACGAACCTCCTGGACTCTTGATTTGAGTAAGCACTTTAGTCAGCCAACACAGCAAGCAGGGCACACATTGGATTTTGTAATTACTCTCTTGGTTCAGTAACACGTCTTACTTGTGTTTCTGAATGGATTAGAAGTGATTTTCTCAAACTAAATAAGGAGAAAACAGAAATTTTACTGATTGGCTAAAATTGATATAATGAGGGTGTTAGAAATAAACTTGATCCATTAGCCTTAAAAGCCAAGACAGAGGTACAGAATTTAGGGGTAATTACTGACTCTGATCTAAATTTTAAAATCACATATTAATGAGATTACTAGGACAGCATTTTTCACTAAAGAAATATAGCAAAAGTTAAATCTCTTATAAATTTGCAAGATGCTGAGAAATTAGTTCATGCTTATGTTTTCAGTCAGCTAGACTACTGTAACACACTACTTTCAGGACTACCCATTAAAAGACATCAATTGATTGCAACTAGTACAGAATGCAGCTGCTAAAATCTTAACTAGGAAAAGAAAATCTGAGCACATCTATCCAGTTTTGATGTCAATACACTGGTTATCTGTGCCATTTAGAATCAAATTTAAAATTCTGCTTATGGTTTACAAAGCCTTAAATAATCTCGCGCTATCCTATATTTCAGAATGCCTTTCACCTTACTCTCCAAATCGTAACCTTAGATCTTCAAATGAGTGTCTGCATATAATTACAAGAGCTAAACTTAAAAGAAGTGGTGAGGCAGCCTTCTGCTCTTATTCACCTAAAATCTGGAATACCTTACCAACAGAAATTCGACAGGCTAATATGGTGGAGCACTTAAAAAAAAACCGCTAAAAATTCATTATTTTAGCATGGCTTTCACACAGCTTCATTTTAGTTTAACCCCGATATTCTGTATATGCATTTAATTTTCTTTTTTTTTCGTGGCTCCAAAATCTGTACTAACCCCTACTTTCTCTGCTGTTCTTTTTACGGCTTTCTGTGGTGGCGATCTGCCCCACCACCACCTGATCAAAGCACTGTGCTGTCCCTACGTTGATGACTGAAAGCCAGAGGTCCACATGACCATCATCAACAAATTCTTCCATGTGAAGCCTAAAAACCATGAGGACTGACAGAGATAATTTATGTTAGGTAGAAGGCTTAGAGGAGGCTGGGCGGTCTTGTGGCCTGGAACCCCTGCAGATTTTGTGTTTTTCTCCAAATGTCTGGATTTTTTTTTTCTGTCCTCCTTGGCCATTGGACCTTACTTTTATTTTATGTTAATTGGAATTGCCTAATTTCATTCTTACATTTTGTCTTTATTTTCCTCTTTCTTTATCCTGTAGATACATCATTGGTATGAAAATGTGCTATATAAATAAATATTGTTGTTGTAATGTTTTATGTTTTGAGGAAAAAAGTGAAACATATTAAATTTTAAAAATGCTATTAATATAACCTGGCAATAATAACTTCAGCAGCTGAATTAGTAAACTTAATTGTTGTCTAAAGAATTTGTTCCAGAAATAAAATCCATATCGACAAAACACAATTCTCACCTGATAAGTCTCCACTGGTCTCGTCTCCATATTCAGGTCCCAAATTTTCACAGACAGGTAGTCCCTTGTCATCATATAGCGCCCATTATGACTAAATTTGACATCAGAAATTGAGGAGATGATTTCTGAGAAAAATGATCTATTACTAGGATCCTCTGGCTCTTCAAACACTGTACAAACAAAAAAATTATAAAAGGTAAAATGTATTTCCTTGCTCATCTGGTTTGTCATCGAGAATGAACATTAACAAACTTTTACTGTATGTTATTTTAAGTGGTGCAAATGAATTTACAATATAATACGAATATGCATTTACCTTTATATAAACACCAAACGTTTTAGCCAAATAGTAAACTGCTCCTTGAATGTGATTTTAACATTACTTCAAAACAAAATCTTTCCCAAACTCAACTGCACAAACATAGCTCATATAAAATGGAATCAAATTTAAAAGGAATTATTAATGTTGATAAATATAAAGAAGGCAGTATTGAACCACCAACAAAGTATTAAACAGAAAAGTGATTATTGTCAATTGTGCTCTGAGAAAAAAAAAATATTTAAGGATTAGTGAAGCCACAGACAAACCTTTCTGTACTTCGATTCAACAGTCCTTTGGCTCTAAAGAAAAAGTCAGATTTTTGACTATACATGGATGAAAATTAAAAAAAAAAAAAAAATCAAGACTTGTGATTTGACACTTAATATTTACTGTCTAAATAAAGGCAAAGGCCCCTACACTGATCATGCATAATCATGACTGATGCAAAGCTCTGTGTGTGTATATGCGTGTATATATATATATATATATATATATATATATATATATATATATATAACCCAGTTACATCAATCAAATCATTATCAGGTAAACTCTCTGTACTTACATTTAGAGTGTTTATCACACAGTGCAGCAGCTCGCATATCACACAATCGGATTGTACCTTTGCTGCTACTGTACACAAATGTGTTGCAATGGTTAGGATGAAATTCTGCAGCTGTTATCACCTCTGTTAGGTCCTCCATATTGGCAGGCTTGATGTCAACAATATCTGATTAGTACTATAGTCAAGGATCATTTCCATAATGCAGAAACAATATACAAAATCAAAGTCTGATCATAAGTTGATTAGTATTAAACTAATTTGCATAGTACATAAGGCTGATTAGTGTATGAGAACACAATGAAGCAAAAATGCAGATTACTCATTATGACTGCTAATGTCTAGAAGGCAAACTAGTATAAATATATATTTTCTCAATGTATTTTGTACACTTTCTAACCACTAGTTAAAAAATTAAAACCAAGGATTAACACTACAAAGAAAAATGACTAACAACATATTAAACAATTTTTATTTTAAATGTGTGTAGCAAAGAAGTCCACAGTCAAGAATATAGTTCAAATGCATCTTTAGGATCTCTTATGTTGACAATAGAGAATAATTAGTCTTGAATCTTGTTGTGCCACTCCATATTTACAGTATTCCTTTTGTGGTAGTAGACCACCAGGATCCAATGCAGTTTGTCTTTTGGACAAAGATTGGTGTGGAGGAAGCAAACATCTATCTTTTCCACAAGGCATATTCTTACCTGGACAAATCTGGCAGCAATGTGTGGATTATGCTTTTTGACTTCTGTGCCTGCAATACTACCCAGCCATTCCTAGTAATGAGTGAACTCAGAGATAAGCAGGTGGATGAACCTATGGTGTAATGGTTAACTGACTATTTGTCAGGTAGACTGCAGTTTGAGACTCAATGACCCTATTTCTGATATACAGTGGTGTGAAAAACTAATTGCCCCCTTCCTGATTTCTTATTCTTTTGCATGTTTGTCACACAAAATGTTTCTGATCATCAAACACATTTAACCATTAGTCAAATATAACACAAGTAAACAAAATGCAGTTTTTAAATGATGGGTTTTTATTATTTAGGGAGAAAAAAAAATCCAAACCTACATGGCCCTGTGTGAAAAAGTAATTGCCCCCTGAACCTAATAACTGGTTGGGCCACCCTTAGCAGCAATAACCGCAATCAAGCGTTTGCGGTAACTTGCAATGAGTCTTTTACAGCAGTCTGGAGGGATTTTGGCCCACTCATCTTTGCAGAATTGTTGTAATTCAGCTTTATTTGAGGGTTTTCTAGCACGAACCGCCTTTTTAAGGTCATGCCATAGCATCTCAATTGGATTCAGGTCAGGACTTTACTAGGCCACTCCAAAGTCTTCATTTTGGTTTTCTTCAGCCATTCAGAGGTGGATTTGCTGGTGTGTTTTGGGTCATTGTCCTGTTGCAGCACCCAAGATCGCTTCAGCTTGAGTTGACGAACAGATGGCCGGACATTCTCTTTCAGGATTTTTTGGTAGACAGTAGAATTCATGGTTCCATCTATCACAGCAAGCCTTCCAGGTCCTGAAGCAGCAAAACAACCCCAGACCATCACAATACCACCACCATATTTTACTGTTGGTATGATGTTCTTTTTCTGAAATGCTGTGTTCCTTTTATGCCAGATGTAACGGACATTTGCCTTCCAAAAGTTCAACTTTTGTCTCATCAGTCCACAAGGTATTTTCCCAAAAGTCTTGACAATCATTGAGATGTTTCTTAGCAAAATTGAGACGAGCCCTAATGTTCTTTTTGCTTAACAGTGGTTTGCATCTTGGAAATCTGCCATGCAGGCCGTTTTTGCCCAGTCTCTTTCTTATGGTGGAGTCATGAACACTGACCTTAATTGAGGCAAGTGAGGCCTGAGATGAGTCGTCTCTGCGCTCTTGGGGTAATTTTGGTCGGCCTACCACTCCTGGGAAGGTTCACCACTGTTCCATGTTTTTGCCATTTGTGGATAATGGCTCTCACTGTGGTTCGCTGGAGTCCCAAAGCTTTAGAAATGGCTTTATAACCTTTACCAGACTGATAGATCTCAATTACTTCTGTTCTCATTTGTTCCTGAATTTCTTTGGATCTTGGCATGATGTCTAGCTTTTGAGGTGCTTTTGGTCTACTTCTCTGTGTCAGGCAGATCCTATTTAAGTGATTTCTTGATTGAAACAGGTGTGGCAGTAATCAGGCCTGGGGGTGGCTACGGAAATTGAACTCCGGTGTGATACACCACAGTTAGGTTATTTTTTAACAAGGGGGCAATTACTTTTTCACACAGGGCCATGTAGGTTTGGATTTTTTTTCCCCCTAAATAATAAAACCATCATTTAAAAACTGCATTTTGTGTTTACTTGTGTTATATTTGACTAATGGTTAAATGTGTTTGATGATTAGAAACATTTTGTGTGACAAACATGCAAAAGAATAAGAAATCAGTAAGGGGGCAAATAGTTTTTCACACCACTGTAGATGTGAGCAACACTGGAGCACCACAAGGACTAGTCCTGTCTTCTTTTCTCTTCACCCTGTATACTGTACCTCTGATTATAAATATAACACTAGGTCATGTCACTTGCAGGAATTCTCAGATTATTAAGCACATATGGGGTGTATTAATAAAGGGAAAAGATGGAGTATAGAAGTCAGATGGAGACTTAACATTAGCAAAACCAAGGAATTGGTTATAGACTTTCAGGTACCAAAGAGCCTCTATCTCCAGTCACTATTCAGGGTGTGGATGTAGAGGTGGTTCATACTAATTATGATGGCCAGTGCAATTTTCTACGCTGTGGTTTGCTGGGCTGGTAACATCACTTCAAGAGAGGCCCACTGAATAAACAAGCTAATTAAAAGGGCAAACTCAGTTATAGGACACACTCTGGAACACCTGGAGGTAGTAGCAAAGAAGAGAATTGGGGGTTAAAAAAAACTGAGTGCTATTATTAATAATGCTATACATCATCTCTCTGACACACTAATATTGAGTACTTTCAGTCAACGAAATATTCAGCACAAGAAATACTACTGGGGTTCCTTTATACCAACAGTAATATGCCTGCATAATGTCTCGCTGTGACTGCGACAGCCAAGTCATAACTTTTCTTTTAAATTTTCTAGCTTTTTACTCATTCAGGTACGTGTGTGTGTGTGTTCAGTTGAAGAGAGTTGTACAATTTGAGATTAAAAGTCAAAGAAAAGCATGTGAAAACATTATCAAGTGGAAAGTATGCCACGTAGTTGTGTATATCCAAGGGGATTCATTACGTAGAAGGCCAAATCACTGGTGCAACAATGGAAAAGAGGAGGGTCACCAACTCTAAATCTCAATCCCATATTTCTTCTTATGCACAAGGGCATTTTCCAGAAATGGTTTAGTTTAGTAATATTTTAGCCAAATTACATTTGTTTGGGGTGTAACAAAAATATAACTGGATATTTGATGTTTGGATTATGTAACACAAGTAATCAGACATTTAATTCATAGACGTTTTGATATGCTGTTGTTTAAGCTGGGACTCCATAGGTCACTGTATCAGGGATTTTGTGACATTCATTCTACATAAAAATAACATTAAATAAAAG
Organism: Polypterus senegalus; assembly: GCF_016835505.1. NCBI lineage: Eukaryota > Metazoa > Chordata > Cladistia > Polypteriformes > Polypteridae > Polypterus > Polypterus senegalus. Next base: position 139,642,076 of record NC_053164.1, read on the forward strand.
CTTTACACAGCCATCACTACAAACAATGTAAGGATGTGCAGATTTACAAAAAACTGTTTTTGGGTCAATTATTCCTTTTAATAAAACCCTGCTTCTCACTCTGCATAACATTTACAAACACTTCAAGGTTTGGTAAAGTGCATTTCTCTATCATACTGTACGCAAAACATGTGGAATACTGTATATGAATTTGTATGTATGGATTTGGATGTGCATCCTTAAAAATCATATGATACCTTTGGGATGCATCCATAAGTAAATGCCCATCAGTGGGGATGAGCTTGATTCCTACCCTTGAGATTTATTACCGAGTATATTCTCATTTCACAAAGATTCCTAAATTGTCTTTTTGATTGTGCATGATATAATGTAATGAAATTAAATTTCTTGTAATTTTTTAAAACAATATTGATATATCTAGGTTACAAATAAGAAAATACTCTGACATCAGTATTACTTCACAAATATCATTCTAACCCCTGAAATGTCCTCATGGTCATAGAGGGTAGGAGCATACCCAAAAAGCAACAGTTGTAGAAAAGAAAAAAAAACAGTGTAGAGGCGCTGCAAGGCCTTCACTCTCACAAGGCAATTTTTGAACTAATAATTTACCTAATTTACACATCTGTAAAATGCTGGAGAAAAACACAAAAAGAAAACAAAGACACAAGCTTAATTTGCAAACTCTAAAACATTGTTGGGCAACCGGTGCGCCGTGGAATTTTCTAGGGGCGCCGTGAAAACTTTTGTAAAATATTTAAAATTGCTAGTGTTTTTTAACTTTTGGTTGATTAAAAAGATAATGTTTAAAAAAAATATTTTATGTTGGAAAAACAGATAAAAGAACATTTACAGAAATGAAGTCTAAGAAACGCGAGAGACTTCAAATGATCGACAAAGAAATGCGCATCTGTCTTTCGAAAATTGATCCTCGCATCGATCTCATATGTGCTGAAAAACAATCTCAACATTCATATTAATTAGAGATTTATCCTTTGATTCCTTTATTAATAAAATGTCTTTCAAACTTGTAAAATTAACTGTTTTAATTGGCGATTGTCCATAGATTGTGTCGTCACGACTTTATTTATGGGCAGTCCCTCAGGTGCGCCACAAAAGAAAATTTTTAGACTTAGTGTGCCGCAACTCAAAAAAGGTTACCTTTCACTGCTCTAACAACACAACAAATGCAATTAACGATAAAACATGAAATTTGGATATCATATATTTTACTATGCATTTTTAAAGAGCACCACCATTTTTAAAATTCATAGCAATATCCGAAGTTCACATAACTGCATGAAGCAAACTCCCTCAAAATGTCCTTCTTACCTTCTTATATCAATAGTCTACATAAAATAAATTACAAATAAAAAAGGACAGAAGCCAAAATAATAAACAGGTCAATGCATTATGAATTATCTGGAATTTAAAAACTCATACACATTTAACAATGAAACTCTTCTCAATATAGTCTCCCCCTCCCCCACAACCAAGTCTTTCTAGACTAGAATTAAATTTCTCCAATATATAACATGGAGAAAATGACAAATGTCTTAACAAAATTGGATACTAAAGCTGCGATCTGTGATCTCCAGGTGCCACAGATTTATGCGCAAGTCGTCAGCAGACAGGTAGGTTTCGAAATCACTGTTGACTGAAATAGAGTTGATGTGGTATGTATGAGCATTGGCAAAAACTCTCCTTGGGCTTGCTTCAACCATGAGGTCCATTGGCCGAAACACAGGCACCTGAAAAGACAAGTGAACAATATAAAAATAGAATGAACTCATCCAAAAAAACATTAATACAGTACATCAGGATAATTAAAAGCTTGTAGGGTAATTATTGGGGATATTTTAGACAACACAGTAAAAAGTAGTACTGACTAAAAAAACATCATCCTTAATACAGTACATCTTTTGATACAGATTTGCAAAAAAAATCTAAAATCCTGTTTTTGTTTTGTCAGTCTGGGGTACTGAGTTTGGCTTGTTGTAGAGAAAAATTTAAATAAGTCTGCAAAGACTTGGTTACCTATACAATGGAAGATGCGGCAGAAAGTCACGGTGAATCACGGTAGCAGCCACACTTTTTATTAAAAAAGACATGGTAATATAAATATTTTTTTAATTTAGAAATTCTGTTCAATTACATAAACAAAAGACAAAATAGCTTAATTATGCAGTGTAAACATGCCTACATGAAAAACTCCTTCTTAAATTAACAGAAAAGTTTATTTTTAAACTAGCAGGGTATTTAAAATATAGAAAAAGAAAATAACAATCTCATTTAATGTACTGAAAAATACCACACAAAATTCTGATAACCACTTATTGATGTGAATGAAGCATTGCCAATTGTCCAAAGGGATAAGCTAGGATAACAAGGACTTATTAAAAGGAGTTTGGACTTTAGTGCCCAATACATACATATGTTGGATTTAGCATGCACATAATTTCTTAAACTTGGTATATTGTGCATTGGTAAGTCTGTATTATTTAGCAATAATCTTTTGTTTAAGAATAAGAGCATTTGCAAAATGTTTGGTTTCACCAATTGAGCAAAGCTATAGAAAAACACTCCACACAAAACTGTAATAACAATCACATACTGCCTACATGGTTTCTCCTTGTTCACTGAATATTTTCCTGAAAATTCTCCTTATGCCCACTTAAACATATTTTTTCCCACAGTGCTCCACGATACTTCACAAGATCATCATGACATCACTGAGATGTAGCAGCCATATACATAACTTTGATGCAGGCCTATTATAAGATAAGGTAATTCCATGTCAACTCATCAAAACTTTGGACTTCCTTCCTAGTTAGACATAATATACATTATCAAATAATCCTACAACCATGAAAATGTGAAGGAAAAATTAATCTTTGACAAAATAGTAAACTGAATTTCTAACACTCATTACCACTAGATGTCACCCAAGCTGTGCTTTTGTTCTCTACATAGTCTAATACACTATTGAATGGATTAGCGTTTAGCAAAGCAGAAGTAAATGTTTTGCATTTACTAGTCAAAGAATGAAAAGACAACAGACAGAAATTCCAATATCAAACCTCAAAAATCTGAAAGATTTTTCTTTGTTTAAATCAGCAACACAAACCCATTACAATATATGAAACTGAAATGTTCAGCATCAGTCCCAGTTAACCAAGGTCAGTTTACCAAACAGTCCTCATTCATTTTAATTGGATAAATTATGAAAATAAAAAATATAGTATGTCATAATTACTGTCTACAAACTACAAAATAAAAACTCTCTCTCTGCCATATTTCAATCACCATGACCAATACAGATTTGACTACAAACTAAGTCATATGTACTTATGAATCTCCAGTTAAAGTTACTGCAATGACAGGTAAATATTAGCTAAAGGTACTTTTCACCAATATGTTGTCTTACCCGTAATGTAGTGACTGTAGAGGGGTCTCTGTACCGTCCATCCTCCTCTTTAAGATTGTAACCTTCTGGCATTTTCTTCCGTTCACTGATCTTCCACAGTTTTATGGTTTTATCTGAAAAGTACGTAATGATAGTACATCTAGGCTATTATTATATTATTATATTATCAAATTATACAGCTCCTAAAATATACCTTAATCTTTGCCCACTTTAATAAACTGTTCTATTTCATTTGTAATATGTTCTAAGCAGTTGCACTCCATTTCCTTAACTTTTACTGTAATATTTGCTTTGACAAAACAAAATTAATACTCTACACACTATGAAACACAATGCATAAGTAGTGCAATGAATAGAAATCAAAACAATCCATGCAAATTGTTAGATAATAGAGTGAAAAAACAGCAGCAGAGTCACATAAACGTGATGTCAGAAGTTGTTATAAACTTAGGCCGGAGTTAACTTCACGCGACACGACACATGCTGCAGCGGGTGCTCCTGCTACGCAAGTATTGTAGTGTTCATACTTGTGCGCGTACTTTACGTAAATCTGGAGGAATCCACCAGGTGGCAGTGCGAGATATTATATTATTATTAATGCATCTGTATGTCGGCATTTAGCTTCACCACTTTGAACCATTCATCAAACAGCAAAGCGCACACATCGATCCACAAAGGATCTCCATAGAAGCTTGCTGTTACATGTAGATGGTAAACAGAGAATGACGTCACGTTCCGACTTTTAGCACACTGCGCCCCCCGACTTTTTGCTGGTACTGCAACTCGTGCGCAGCGTGCGTTAATTTCTGAGGACCTGCTCAGAGGACGCGTGAAATGAACGCTGGGAACGCGTGGCAGCCATGATGCGGGCGCGTACGCATTCTGAGCGTTGAGTATAAATCAGCCCTTATGGTGAATTCTTTAAAAATCACTTTATAACCCCTTCACAGATTTTATACAAAAAAGTATAAATTTGGCATATCATTTAAGACCTCTACTTTGTGCAAGACAAAAGTTTTTTTTTTCCAACAATATTTACAGACAGTATTTCATGTTTTTTTTTTTACCATATTACAATTTCATTTGGTCCACGAGTTTACATATACTTTGTTAATATTTGATAGCATTACCTTTAAATCATTTAACTTGAGACAAACGTTTTGGGTTGCACTTCACAAGATTCTTACAATAAGTGGCTGGAATTATGGCCCAATTCCCTAGACAGAACTGGTGTAACTGGGACTAGTTCACAGGCCTCCTTGCTTACAGACACTTTTTCAGCTCTACTAACAAATGTTCAATTTGATTGAGGTCAGGGATTTTGAGGGCCACTCCAATACCTTGACCTTGTTGTCCTTAAGCCATTTTGCCAAATTTTGGAGGCATGCTTAGGGTCATTGTCCATTTGGCAGACTCATTTGGGACTGAGCATCAATTTCCTTGCCCAGCTCTTGAGATTTTGCTGCAGTATATCAACACAATTTTCCTTCCTCATGATGCCTTCTATTTCATGAATTGTACCAGTCCCTCCTGAGGCAAAACACACACCCACAACATGAGGCTCCTAACCCCATGCTTAACAGTTGGGATAGTGTTCTTTGGCTTGAAAACCTCACTCTTTTTCCTCCAAACATAACAATGGTCATTATGGCCAAACAGTTCAATCTTGGATTCATCAGATCAGAGAACATTTCTCCTGCAGGTAAGATCTTTGTCCCCATGTGCCACTGCAGACTGTAGTCTGGCTTGTTTTATGGCGGCTTTGGAGCAGTGGCTTCTACCTTGCTGAGCAGCCTTTCAATTTATGTTGATATAGGTTTCATTTTACCGTTCATATAAATACATGTCTGCCGGTTTCCTCCAGCATCTCCACAAGATCCTTTGCTGTTGTTCTGGGACTGATTTGCACTTTTCATGCCAAAGCACATTCTCCTCTAGGAAACAAAATGTGGTTCCTTCCTGAGTGGTATGACGGCTGTGGGGTCCCATGGTGTTTATACTTGTGTGTTATTGTTTGCATAGATGAAAGTGGAACCTTTGGGCATTTGGAAATTGTTACCATACTTGAGGAGGTCCATATTTTTTTTTCCTGAGGTTTTGGCTGATTTCTTTTGATTTCCCCATTATGTCAAGCAAAGAGGCAGCGAGCTTGACGGGAGACCTTAACATACACGTTGACTCCAATTGGGCTAATTGGCTATCAGCAGCTAATTGTCTAATGTCCTAAAGGCTTGACATTATATTCTGTAATTTTCCAATTTGTTTAGGCACAGTTAACCAACTGGTACTCAGCCGGGACACCCAGAAGGACCGGAAGAGGGACTACGCCTCCGCCAGACCATGAGAGGGCAGCCCTATAGGGGCCCGTGGTCACCGTCAGGGAGCGCCCAGATACCTGAAGAGCCCTGGCCATCAGCACTTCCGCCACACCTGGAGGTGCTGGCAGAAGGATTACCAGGGACACCTGGAGTGCTTCTGGGTGCTCAGCCGGCACTTTCACCACACCAGGAAGTGCCGGAGGAAGTTAATCGGGAAGCACCTGGAGCATGTCCAGGTGAACATAAAAGGGGACGCCTCCCTCCATTCGATGGCTGGAGTCGGGTGGAAGAGGACAGAGCTCAGAGGAGAGGAGTGGAGGTAGTGAGACAAAAGGCATTGTGAAAGAGTCCTGGACTGAAGGGTTCTTGGTGCTGTGGCACTGGGTTGTGTGCAGGACATTGTAAATAGAAAATGTATAATAAACCGTAAGTGGTGTTGAAACCTTCAGTATCTGCTTGTCTGAGTCCGGGCTGCTTACCACACTATGTATGTTTCTGCTTTGCTATCAAAACAGGGTTCTCAGCACACTACTTTGCCTGGGGGCCTATGATGCTGTTAAGATGCCCCCCTGCTTCTGCCTTTCTCTGCCACTTTTTCTATCATATCATTTTACACTATTATCCACTGCAGAACGTTTAACCAAAAAAAATGTACACAACCAGTGTACCTTTAAGGTATAGATTTTTCCTTTTTTACCGTGTAATGTCTAACTCCTGCCACCCTGTTTTAGCTTTAGTACTATACCACTACTTTTGGATGCTAATGGATACCAGAAATATTTGCTGTGTGATCTGAAATCTTGGATTATTTGTACTTTCTATCATGTCTGTATTTATGCAGTATCTCTTATGCTTTAGTTCAGCTACAAGCCTACGAAAAAACTTGTAAATCCGTCCCACCTTAAATCGCTTCTTAAATTCCTTCACTCCTCTCCGCCAGCGTCCTTTGTCTTCTAAATGTGCTGATAAAGAGAAGCTAGAAGCAGCTGGCTATTCCATCCCCCCACCAATTTAGAACGTGCACGAACTTCTCCAAGCACATGCCTTGATTGAGTATCTAGGAGTGAAGTGGAGTTTTAGAGTGGAAATAATAGATCGTTATTTGGAACACACGCATTTCATGTCTGTTCCGTTTCTGCAGTAATCTGTGTAAACACAGAAACATTTTTTATATTCTAGTAGTAGATGACAAAATGTAGGCATAAACTATAAAATGTATGAAGCCTGAAGTCCAAATATCAAAGAAATATTTTCACAAAAGGTACAAATATAAGACAACAATTGCGCTTTTATTCAAAAATATAGGTGCAGAAAGAAAAGCTGCCTTAACATGTGACATTGACAGCGACTAATTGCGATCGCCTCCGTGGCGCAATACATTCGGCTACTGACTGGGAATCAAAAGGTCGCGAGTTCGATTTTGCACTATTCCGTTTTGAGAAGTAAACTGTTCTTAATCTTACTATTTTAGAATAAAAGCATACATTTGATTTCAGTCTGTAACAGTGGGTGTAATTTATGATCCTTATAAAGCTTAGCTTTGTTTTTTTTTTTTTTTAATTCACTTTTCATTCTCTCAGTCGCGTTCAGAATCAATCCATACAACCCCATCTGACACGGCTGTTTTCACATAAAGACGTGCTATAGCTCTGCAGTGTACCACGATGCATACTAACGCACCCCCTACCCCCAAAGGGTTCTGACACACAAACGCTGGCGAAGCTGCCTTCTTCGTATCTCACTGTCACTTGATTTTCTTTTTATTCAGTTTTATTGAGTGTTCCTGCCAGTCCCCGCATGTTGCTGTATGCTGTTTCTTTTGTACTCCAGGACATGCAGAGGAGAGAATGGTAAAGAGCAGTAACTTCAGCACTATATGCAATCATCAGACACTCCCCATCTGCCTGAGTCGCTCAAACACAGGAACATATGTTGGTGTAAAAGTATAAGAAAAGTACACTTTTATTCAAGTGCACTTTTTCCATTGCCTTTTCCTGTAAGAAGCAATGTACACACTTCTCTCTATGCTGTGGTTTCTATTACACACCTGAAAGAAAGAGACAATATATGTAAAAACATCATCGCACTAATGCAATATTATTTGAAAACAAACAGCGTCAGATCGAGTGTGAATTTATGCAGGAACTGGAAATTCTCTGATGTTGGATCAGTTCTGTATGGTTGTGGGCGTGGGTGTGAGTGGTTGACATAACTGGGAATTACTGTGAATGTGCGTGGTGTTTTGAGATAATGAATAGAGCTGCAAATTACAGGGAATTGTCAGATCTGACGCTGTTCATTTTCAAATAATATTGCATGTACTGAACTATTTTAGATTAAAAACATACATTTGATTTCAGTCAGTCTGTAAGAGCCAGTGTAAATGCATGATAATTGTAAAGGTTAGCTTTTTTTTTATTCAGTTCCATTCTCTCAGTCGCGTTCACGATTCTCCCCCCCCCCATTTGACAATGCTGTTTTCACATAAAGACACGCTATAACTCAAATGTGATTTATTTGGAGACGCGCTATAGCTCGAATGGGATTTATTTGGAGACGCGCTATACTTGAATGTGATTTATTTGGAGACACGCTATACTCGAATGTTATTTATATAAGGAAGAAAGTACAATGTCAGGTGCTCATTCAGTGTAATAGGAACCATAGCACAGAGAGATGTGTACACTGCAACAAGTACACATGTCGTGAATATAGGATGGGTGTGTGGGAATTGTTAATATTTGAATGTGATGATTTTATATAGCACGGATCGGAAATCAGCAGTTCTTAGCATTACACCACGCAAGCTGTCGTATCAACCGCCTACTGTAACTTGCTTTATTTTTTCTTCACTTATAGTCTAGAATAAAAGTGCACTTGTTTTGTTAAACTTGTACACCAACATATGTTCCTGTGTTTGAGCGACATGGGCATGCTCAAAAAATAGACGTGTAATGCCACGAAAAGTGCACGTAGGCACTTCAGTTCGCAAGCTTTGGTACGAGAATGCAGTCACAAATATGCTGCAGAGCTATAGTGCATCTTTATGTGAAAACAGCAGTGTCAGATGTTGGTTGGGGTAGTATGGGAAGGATCCTGAACACGACTGAGAGAATGAAAAGTGAATAAAAAAAAAAAACCTAACCTTTACAAGTATCATAAATTACATCGGCTGTTACACACTGAAATCAAATGCATGTTTTTATTCTAAAATAGTAAGAATAAGAGCAGTTTACTTCTCAAAACTGAATCGTGTGGGATCGAACTCATGACCTTTTGAATACTAGTCAGCGGCTGATACCATTACGCTACCGTGACAGCTGTAGTAAGTGTCTGTCAATGTGACATGCTAAGGCGGCTTTTTTCTGCAGTTATATTTTTGAATAAAAGCATGCTTGTTCTGTTATATTTGTACCTTTTGTGCAAGTGTTTGATATTTGGACTTCAGGCTTCATACATTATATAGTTTATGCTTACATTTTGTCAGTTACTACTACAATATGAAAAACGTTTTTGTTTTAAAAATGTGTTTACACGGATTACAGTAGAAACGGAACACACGTGAAATGCGTGTATTCCAAATAATGATCTATTATTTCCACTCTAAAACTCCACTTCACTCCCAGATAATCAATCAAGGCATGAGCATGTTCTAAGTTGGTGGCGGGATGGAATAGCCGGCTACTTAAAGCTTTTCTTTTATCAGCACATTTAGATTAACAAAAGACACTGGCGGAAAGGTGAGAACGGTTTTAAGAAGCGATTTAAGGTGGGACGGACCTACAAGTTTTTTTGTAGGCTCTGGTAATTCTAGTGTTAAAGCAGCTGATGTTGCAAAAGGCGTTACAGCGTTAACCAGGCAGAGGCCTCAAGTGCTGGAAGAGGTGGAAAAACTGTTGCTAGTGCGGCTGAACGAGAAGCAACTTGCAGGGGATAGCAAAAGTGAGGCGATGTTATGCGAGAAAGCTAGGAAGATTCATGGCAATTTGCTGCAAAACTATCCTTCTACGAGTGCTGGAAGTGATGAATTTTAAGCCAGTAGAGGATGGTTTTGCAAAAGAAGTGGCATTCATAGTGTGGTAAGACATGGAGAGGCTGCTAGTTCCGACGCTGAAGCTGCGAAAGAATTTTCACAAAATTAGTGGAGGACGAAGGCTACATCCCACAACAAGTCTTCAACTCTGACGAGACCGGATTGTTCTGGAAGAGGATGCCGAAGAAGACCTACATTACCCAGGAAGAGAAGGCTATGCCCAGCCATAAACCAATGAAGCACAGGTTAACTGTTTAGCTGTGTGCCAACGCTAGTGGCGACTTAAAAATCAAGTCTCTACTCGTTTACCAATTTGAGAACCCTCGTGCTTTCAAACAGCACAATGTAAATAAAGCCAGACTGCCTGTGATGTGGAGGGCAAACACGAAGGGGTGGGTCACAAGAACCTTGTTTTTGGAATGGTTGCACGAGGCTTTCGCTCCCGCCGTGAAGCGATATCTCGAAGAGAATAACTTGCCTAAAAAAATGCCTTCTTCTAATGGACAATGCACCGGCACACCCTCCAAATTTGGATGACGATATGGTTGAGGAGTACGAATTTATTAAGGTCGTGTTCCTCCCCCCCCAACACGACTCCTCTTCTGCAGCCCATGGACCAGCAGGTGATTTCAAATTTCAAGAAACTGTACACCAAATGACTATTCACCAGGTGTTTTAATGTGACCGAGGAGACATCTTTGACCCTGAAAGAGTTCTGGAAGAACCATTTTAATATCGTTCATTGCATCGGCCTCATTGATAAAGCCTGGGAAGACGTCACACACCGCACATTGATCTCGGCCTGGAAGAAACTCTGGCCTGAATGCGTTCCTGAACAGGTTTTAGAAAGCTTTGAGCCTCCTGTTGTGGATGAGATTGTGTCCATGGGCAAGAGCATGGGTCTTGAAGTGGACAATGAGGACATCGAGGAGCTGGTCCTGGATCACAAGGAGGAGCTGACGACGGAGAAACTCGCTGCACTACAGCAGGAGCAGCTTAGGTTGCTCACCGAGGAGCAGTCCTCCGGGGAAGAACAGGAAAGGACGGTTATAAAAAGTGATCATGGAAAAATGGAACGAGTGCCAGGATTTTTTTCAAAAGAACCACCCTGACAAAGCGGTTACAAACAGAGTGATCAACATGATGAACGGCAATGTCGTCTCGCATTTCCAAAAAATTTTAATGCGTAGGAAAAGGCAAATCACATTAGACCGCTATTTCACTCAGTCTGATCCACCAGCTAAACAGCTAAAAACACAAGAAACCCAAGAAATCACAACAGAGAAAACGCCTGAAAGAAAACATCCCTCCATCGCGGAGCCGGACTCTCCCTCAAAACTGTAACCTCCTCTCCACCCATTTCCTCCTCACTTCATGCCAGAACTCGACTCATGTAAGGTTAGTTTTTTTGGTGGTTTATACAGTAGTTTTTGTATTACGGGTTTTTCAAAAGTTAATTTTTCAGTTCGTAGTGTGATTTGTTCCAGTGTTACTTTCCTCTTTTTTTTCAAATGTTCGTTTTTTTCCCTGTGCTTAAAACTCATTAAAAAAATTGTTTACATGGAGGAGTTCATCGTGTGATTTGTTGCGATGTTACTTTTCTCTTTTTTTTCAAATGTTCCTTTTTTTCCCCTACCCATTTTATAAAACCTGTTAACAGCGATTGGGCTGTAAGGCTAAAATAGCATGATCTTGTTACTTTATTGGTTGCTTGTGGTTGGTTTTTAAATAAATTTCGGATTTGTTCTAATGTTCCTTTTTTCCCTGTGCTTAAAACTCATTTTAAAAAAAGTGTTTACAGCGATTGGGCTGTAAGACTATTAAGCATGAACTCCTGCAATGTTAATTTTTTGGTTGCTTGTGGTTGGTTTTTAAATTAAAGTTTGGCTTTGTACAAATGTTCCCCTCTGTTCAGAGAGAGAGAGCGCGAGCGAGCCTGCTCGCGTCTCCTGGGTGTTTTGTGTCAGTGTTATTCAATGTTTTTACATTAGTTTACTATTACACTGTGCATTCTATGGTGTAATTAACTATATTTGTGCTTAATCTTAATCATATATTTACATACAGTTCGTACGGTCTGGAATGGATTAATTGTATTTACATACAATCCTATGGGGGAAATTGCTTCGGTTCACGACCAACTCGGTTTACGACCAAAGTTCTGGAACGAATTATGGTCGTGAACCGAGGTTCCACTGTACATTTATATTTAAACAATACAGAATATTTTTGCATATAAATGCACTACAGAATAATGAATCATATAAATGCAGTTATGATCAAGTACATAACTGCAGTCAGTGTCACAGTGATAACCTTAAGTTTGGTACTAGTGAGGGTGGTCGTGTAGTGTTATGGGTCCACAGCTCGTTGAGCAAAGGCCATTTTAAATAATCACCGAAACCCGAGGCAGCTTCGTGAGGGGGGCGTTGTTGTAGCAAGCCACGGGTCAGTTGGCGATGTGGCCGTTTCTCACCGAGTGCACAGGTGAGGAACTGCCCACATCCGTGATTGCTCCCATGGCTAATGCTGCAGCTGCGATGGCCCCTCGCGTTATAAAAAAAGAAGCGCAAGTCGGTTTTGGGGAGATCGAAAGGAAAGAGGACGGAGGTTACTGGGAGCGATCGAGGGAGCAGGTCGGTGAGAGAGAGAGCCGCGAAGGGTGAGCGAGCGAACGAGCACTCACGGGCAGCTGCGAGCGCCTGGGGTGTTGGGCCTACACCCAGGCGGTTGAGTTGGATGTCGCTCCCGCTGAGCGATCAGGTAGCGGGAGTGACCAAGGGAAGGCGACTGGCCGCAGAGAGGCCATGGAAAGGCAGCGGAAGTCGGGAGACTTGGTGCTGGAATCCCCAACGTGGGCGACCTGGCCGGTGTGGGCAACCAAGTTCTCCGAGACTGGGGTGAGTGCCAACTGAAGCCAGGGATCAGGAGGTCTCCAGTCTTGTGTGAGTGTTACAAGAGGGCAGTTGCAGAGAGCGTCTCGCCTGCTGCAAAGCCCAATTGGGAGAAGCAGGTGAGACGCTAACATAGAAGAGCACCGGATTTGTTGTTTTTTTAAAGGCTGCTTCCTAAAGAAGATTTTACCTCTGGCTTTAAAGGGTTGTGTTTTTTTTTTTCTAGTGTTTTAACCTCCACGTTTTCATTTTAAGGATTATTTATTTATTTATTTGAAGTTAAGAAGCACTGCACTTTATGGACACTTTGTTTTTGATTGTTTTTAATAAAAGCACTGTTTCACTTTTAACCATCCACTTGCTCAGATGCTCAATTATTGCCTTCACTGACTAGCTCACTCGGTTTCATTATCGATGGTGTTGGGTTCAAGTGCTCCTGTATAGCAATGTGAGTGTGGAGCCAGAACCCACACCGTCACAGGTCTTTCACTGTATCTCCCCCTACTGGGATATTCAAAGTAGCAGATGAGGCACACCTACTCCAGATGAAAGACCAACAAACTAAAATACAAAAAAAAAAAAAAAAATTAAGTTAAAAAGCTCACATTAAGAAATACACAATATTAAAAAAAAAAAACTGAGTGAAAATCAACACAAATCAGTTTTATTATGCTTTACTGAAGTAACGATGGATTTTAGGACAATTATTACATTAAATTGTAAAACAATAATAAATGTTGTACACCTTTAACAAAAATTCTTTAAGAAAGTTGTAGCTTTCCTTGCGCAACTTTGTACCCAATGTTGTCTTTAAATTATCCACTGGAGCACTCATATAAACATTAGAATGAACCACAATTAAGCTCAAGCCATATTAACTTTATAGCATAACCAGATGTTTACCACTTGGTAAACTCATAATATATATTCATATTTTTAATGCAATCCAAGAGACAATTTAAATTCTAAAGAATAACATTTGCCCACAAATGCAATCATAAACCAACTTGCATTATTAAATAAATTATAAATTAATAAATAAATAAATTGCAAAATAAAATTGCAATTACAAATCTTAGAGTCAATATTCTTTTGAAGAATGCCGGATACAATTCAATTCTGTAAAATTTTAATGCTTTCTCCTGAATCACGTAAAAGACTAATAAAAAGGACAGCTTATAGGAAATATACATTGTAGAAGACAGAATAATAGATGTTCAGTTATAATACAATAGTTTAGTATTACAAAATAAATTACTACTCAAAGTTTACCCTTGCACACAAAATTAGAATATTCACTTAACAGGTCACCTATATTTTCCTTCGTCATCATGGCTCTAGTACTTGTGGCCAGCAGGGTAGTGTTCTATTAGCTTACCCTGAGCCCTGATTCAATAAGGCAGGAAAAAATTTAATTAATTCTTCTTGAAGGAAAGCTGACACCCCTTTTATTAGCTATCACGTAAAAAAGGCCAGCAAGGCCTTTGCATCACCCCAAGCAGGCCACAAGATCTCAATTGAACTCCTGTCTTCTTCATTTAACCACTGACTTTTAAGGTTGGGCTCACAATATCTTCTGCATACAGCAACAACATTTATTTATATAGCACATTTTCATACAAAAAATGTAGCTCAAAGTGCTTTACATAATGACAGAATAGAAAAATAAAGGACACAGTAACAAAATAAAATGGGATATTGTTTGCACAAAATGTTAACAAGTGATTTCAAAATAGTGTGTGTGTCCAGAAAATCTTGTTTGTGCAAGATTAAAAAGACACTTTTTTGGGGGCTTTACGGACTCCATACATAGGTATCATAAGAAAAGGAAAGAAAATTATTTCAACATGCTTCTTTAAATATGAAGGTGAATTCTTTAATTTCTGTTAAGTGCTGTTTTCAAATAAGACTGTGAGGAAAGTGCACATTTATTTTCCATGCCTCAACACTGAGTGGAAAGCATGGGAATTACCTACCAAATAAGCAGTGAAAGGCATGCTATTATTTTTGAATGATATATGGCATTCTGTTGTGTGCAATCCTGAACTATAACCTAAGTTAACAACACACCTGATAGGTCTCTTATGAATGTATAACAGTTTGGTCTGTGTAACAAGAACAAGAACTTGCAGTAAAACATAATCAAGTAAAAAGTATGTTATTTGAGCTAAAAATGTAGTGGGCTAAAAGTAAATGTAGCTCCAAATAAAACATTTTCAAGTAGAATTAGCTCAAAAAATGTAATTACACTTGTTTCAAACTTCTTTGTTTTACACTTCTGCTAATTACTTTATACAGCATGTAATATATATTTTTTTGATTAGCTGTTTTAATTTCTTACCGTAAGTTTGCTTTATTAGGACTGCATTATTATGAAAATTTGTATCTCAGTTTAACCTTTAGTTCACCGCTCCTGGGAGAGATTTTGTATGTTTTGTCTTTTGTCAAGTCAAAGGAGATCTGAAATGTCTGATCATAGCCTCATTTGGTAAGGCAATGCGGTGTACAGTTCTCAATAGAGTCTGGCTATAGACTTCAAGTGACAGATCCCCCTATGGCTGCTCTACATGCAGAACCCTGTGATGTCATTCAGAAGACTGCAGCTATAGGAAGATGTAGGTATGAAAAGCCTGCCTTTTGTTTGAAGCAAAAGTGACATTCATGTCCAACACGTTCAAACACTATTGCTTTTTCAGGTTTCGTTGCTCTTTTTTTTTTTTTTTTGCAGAACGCATGTCACCAAAATATTGATTCTCCAATTTTAGAAGGTAATGTTTAAACTTTAACATCATCTGACTGCACTGTTTGATGGAAATATAACCGTATATGTGTTAAATTGGGAAAGCACAGCCGGCAGTGGTAGTGGTGGTGCTACATAACAAGGGGATCGGAGTTAAGTCCAGGTTGCTCTCTGAGTGGAGTGTGCATGCTTTCCTCCATGTGTATATGGATTTTCTCCAGGTGCTCTCATTTCCCTCCACAGTCAAGAGATGTACAGGTTAGGTGGATTGGGGATGCTAAACTGGTCCTGATAGGTTTGTATTTATGTGTGTGAATGAGTTTAAACCTCTAATTGCCTTGTGCGCAATGCACTTGAAATTGTGACATTATTATAGTATAAAACTTCAGAGTACTTTTATATTTCCACAATGGTTTAACTAGCCAATATATAAAAGTACATTTATTTTTGTGAGACAATGTCTCACAATTTCCTATCTAAAATATTTTCATGTTCTGTTGAGTATTTCTGTGTAATACCACAATACAACACATCCATCTCAACCCATTCTGTAGAGCAGAGTCGTGGTAAAGCCAGTGCTCATTCCAATAAGCATCAGGCAGAATATCATGTGAAGTTTGACCACACACACATAAATATCAGTGCCAGTTTAGCATTGCCAATCCACCTAAAACTGTAAGTCTGTAGATTGACGCCATGCAGGAAGCAACCTGGGCTTTGTACAACATGCATTACCATTGTGTCACAATGCCACCCCAATTTAACACACATTCTATAATATTTTCAGCAGATGATATTATACTTTGAAACTGTTAAGTTTATCGACTTAATATGTTGGTAACACGCAATGTAAAATCTACAACAATCTATATCACGGCAAATGCTGAAATTAAACATAGTTACAACAAAGAAAAGCGCACAGGTGTATTAATCTTGTGTTATGCAAATTGTGATCACTTAATGAGACATTGCCTCAATTTAATACTCCTACTGTAATATTTCAATCAGATGCTGTTTTTAAACTTAATTTATTACATTTGGCAAATTAATTTTGACGACACACATTCTGCAATTAAATATAATTTTAGAAAAATGGGGAAAAAAAAAGAATGGAATTTATTGGCAATGAACATCAGCATCAGAAGGCACATCTTCCAAAGCGTTGTTGCCTCCGGCCGCAAGCCCCTGAATGATGTCACAGATTCAGTGTCTGCTACTTGAGTTCTGTAGCCAGACACTTCTCTGAAAGTTTCAGAGAGTGTGGGAAGAGGAAAAAAAAAGTATACAAACTTGGTGTTTTTATGTCTGTCCGCTCTAGCTAGTTAAGAAATTTTGTAATCTATTGATTTGTTAACCGGTTACAGGGACCAACAACGAACAATTTAAATTGCTGATAAAGATTAAATCCAACTCATCTTACTTTTAATCATGCAACAACAAAAAAAAAATTCCTAGAGGCATAAACAGTGTAATTCTCATCAGTAAATACATTTTACTGACCAGAGTATTAAAGGTCTCAATCATGAACTTAAAAGAAAAAAAATGTACTCACATTCTTAAAAGCAGACAGAATTTTTACAGGAGATTAAATTAATAACAAAGGACTTTTTTTGTTGAGATGAAACTAGATTTTTCAGATTTTCATTTTTAGTATAAAATAAAGAGGAGAGAGGGCATTTTCATTCACAAATCAATTCTATGTTTAACCACTGAAATATTACCCAGTTCTGATGGGCAATGCAATATTTTGGTTGTGAATCTATACAAATTCAAATTCTGTGTAATATGAACCAAATATGGCGGACAAAGAATGCATGTTTAAGGCAAGCACATTAGTTCTCAGTATGAACACTCATAAATTTAACATGGCTGTAGGCTTTAATTGAATATTAAATAGAGAGGAAAAGAAAGAGGTTACTTAAGAACAGAGGCGAAAAGAAAACGAAAAAAAAAAAAAAAAAAAAAGAACCTTAGTAAATGGAAACATCAAAACTCTGTGCCAGTATGTGCACTGACACAACAATGTAACTATATCGAGAAAGACAAAGGATTACCTCCTGAAATGTAAGGCCATGCTGAAAAACTACAGAAGTAACTGAATGTAGACTTGAGCAGGAGCATAAATGTTTCTATACCTGTAGCCATAAAGTAAGTGAGTAAAAAACTGACAGGTCTAATATAGGTTAGATAGGACTATGGCCAGATGAAGAATTTGTACAGTACTTCAGTTAGCACCAAACCAACCTAAGCATGGAAAAGCAAAACTGTCCGTCTTCCTCCTTGTACCATACAGCAAATATTAGTGGACCAACTGAACAGTTGTTAACTAAATTATTAATCTCAATTTCTCGAGTCTCAATTGTGAAAGGAGCAAATACTTAGAGGTTTTTGACACCTTCATTGTTTCTCTAGCCAGTCTGTTTGTTTGGATGCTAGTTCTGGGAAAAATGTTCTTTGAAGATTCTGGATCTTTTTAGTTGTACTCCATTTCTTTAAAGTTGATTTGACTAATTAAGATTTAATTGATTGGGATCCTTAGTGCCTTTGAAAGATTTTATGCCACAACAGACTTGTCTCTGTCAACAATGTTCTTCAGACTTAACACCAAGTTTAAAAAAATTTTTTTTTTTTTAATCAATTTATAGACGTTGGACATCATTAACAAACCCAGCCACAGGGGATGCAAAAACCAGTGTGTTTCTTCGTGCCAGTCCCAAACCCAGATAAATGGGGAGGGTTACGTGAGGAAAGGAAACTGGTGTAAAATTTTGCCAAATCAATATGCGGAAAACAATACAAATTTCTATACTGGATCAGTCGAGCCACGGGTTAACAACGACCGCCACCAGTACTCTTAAGACAACAGGTTGCTGGTGGAAATTGAGGTACTGTTGGCCAAAGAAGGATAAGAACTGGATAGACGTGAGAGGAGGAAGGTAAACAGAGTGCAACTGAGGTTAGGAACTTTGAATGTTAGCAGTATGACTGGTAAGGGGAGAGAGTTGGCCAATATGATGGAAGGTTGAAAAATTGTGCATGCAAGAGACTAAATGAAAGGGGAGTAAGGCCAGGTGGATCAGAGATGGATTCAAATTGTTCTAGCATGGTGTGGACGGGAGGAGAAATGGGGTAGGAGTTATTCCGAAGGAACAATATGTCAAAAGTGTTTTGGAGGTGAAAAGAGTGTCAAGACAGAGTAATGATTATGAAATTGGAAGTGTGATGATGAATGTTGTTAGTGCATATGCCCCGTAAGTTGGGTGAGCGATGGATGAGAAAGAAGATTACTGGAGTGAGTTGGATGAAGTGATGAACAGTGTGCCCAAGGAACAGAAAGTGGTGATTGGAGTGGATTTCAATGGACATGTTGGTGAAGGGAACAGAGGAGATGAAGAGGTGATGGATAGGTATGGTGTCACGGAGAGGAATGAAGAAGGTCAGATAATAGTGGAGTTGGCCAAAAGGATGGACATGGCTGTGGTGAATACGTATTTTAAGAAGAGGGAGGAACATAGGGTTACATACAAGAGTGGAGGAAGATGCACACAAGTAGATTACATCCTAAGCAGATGAGTCAAACTGAAGGAGACTGAAGACTGCAAAGTGGTGGCAGGGGAAAGTGTAGTTAAGCAGCATAGGATGGTGGTCTGTAGGATGACATTGGAGATCAAGAAGAGGAAGAAAGTAAGGGCAGAGCCAAGGGTAAAATAATGGAAGTTGAAAAAGGAAGACTGCAAGGTTGACTTTAGGGAGAAGGTGAGATAGGCACTGGGTGGCAGTGAAGAGTTACCAGACAGTTGGGAAACTACAGCAGATGTAGTAAGGGTGACAGCAAGATGGGTGCTTGGCTTGACATCTGGACAGAGGAAGGAGGAAAAGGAAACCTGGTGGTGGAATGAGGAAATACAGGAGAGTATACAGAGGAAGAGGATAACAAAGAGGAGATGCAGAAAGTAGACACGAGTACAAGGAGATAGGGCGCAAGGTGAAGAGAGAGGTGGCAAAGGCTAAAGAAAAGGCGTATGATGAGTTGTATGATAGGCTGGACACTAAGGAGGGAGAAAAGGACCTGTACCGATTGGCTAGATAGAGGAACTGAGCTAGGAAATATGTGCAGCAGGTTAGGGTGATAAAGGATAAAGATAGAAACGTATTCACAAGCAAGGAGAGTGTGTTGAGAAGATCGAAAGAGTACTTTGAGAGGCTGATGAATGAAGAGAATGAGAGAAGAGACTGGATGATATGGAGATTGCGAATCAGGAAGTGCAACGGATTAGCAAGGAGGAAGTAAGGAGAGCTATGAAGAGCTTGAAAAATGGAAAGGCCGTTGGTCCAGATGACATATCTGTGGAAGCATGGAGGTGTTTAGGAGAGATGGCAGTGGAGTTTTTAACTAGATTGTTAAATGGAATCTTAGAAAGTGAGAGGATGCCTGAGGAGTGGAGAAGAAGTGTACTGGTGCCGATATTTAAGAATAAGGGCAATGTGCAGGACTGTAGTAACTACAGGGGGATAAAATTGATGAGCAACAGCATGAAGATATGGGAAAGAGTAGTGGAAGCTTGGTTAAGAAGTGAGGTGATGATTAGTGAGCAGCATTATGGTTTCATGCCAAGAAAGAACACCACAAATGCGATGAGGATGTTGACGGAGAAGTACAGAGAAGGCCAGAAGGAGCTGCATTGCGTCTCTGTGGACCTGGAGGAAGCATATGACAGGGTACCTCGAGAGGAGTTGTGGTACTGTATGAAGAATTCGGGAGTGGCAGAGAAGTACGTAAGAGATGTACAGGATTACATCAGGGATCGGCTCTGAGCCCTTTCTTATTTGCAATGGTGATGTACAGGTTCACAGATGACATTAGACAGGAGTCCCCGTGGACTATGATGTTTGCTGATGACATTGTGATCTGTAGGGAGCAGGTTGAGAAGACCCTGGAGAGGTGGAGATATGCTCTGGAGAGGAGAGGAATGAAGGTCAGTAGGAACGAGACAGAATACATGTGTGTAAATGAGAGGGAGGTCAGTGGAATGGTGAGGATGCAAGGAGTAGAGTTGGCGAAGGTGGATGAGTTTAAATACTTGGGATCAACAGTACAGAGTAATGGGGATTGTGGAAGAGAGGTGAGAAAGAGACCGCAGGCAGGCTGGAATGGGTGGAGTAGAGTGCCAGGAGTATTTTGTGACAGACAGGTACCAGCAAGAAGGAAAGGGAAGGTCTAGGACGGTAGTGAGACCACCTATGTAAGTTATATGAGTTGGAGACGGGGCCACTAACCAGAAAGCAGGAGACAGAGCTGGAGGTAGCAGAGTTAAAGATGCAAAGATATGCACTGGGTGGGACGAGGATGGATAGGATTAGAAATGAGTACATTAGAGGGTCAGCTCAAGTTGGGTGGTTGGGAGACAAAGTCAGAGAGGCGAGATTGCACTGGTTTAGACATGTGCAGAGGAGAGATGCTGAGTATATTGGGAGAAGGATGTGAAGGATAGAGCTGCCAGGGAAGAGGAAAAGAGGAAGGCCTAAGAAGGTTTACGGATGTGGTGAGATAGGACATGCAGGTTATGGGTGTAACGGAACAAGATGCAGAGGACAGAAAGATATGGAAGAAGATGATCCGCTGTGGCAACCCCTAATGGGAGCAGGCAAAAGAAGGAGGACAGCATTAACAAAGGAATTCTTAAATATACGGTCATATGAAAAAGTTGGGGAACTCCTCTCAGCCTGCATAATAATTTACTCTACTTTCAACAAAAATATAACAGTGATACGTCTTTCATTTCCTAGGAAAATCTGAGTACTGGGGTGTTTTCCGAACAAATATTTTTAGTGAAGCAGTATTTAGTTGTATGAAATCAAATCAAATGTGAAAAACTGGCTGTGAAAATATTTGGGCACCCTTGTAATTTTGCTGATTTGAATGCATGTAACTGCTCAATACTGATTACTTGCAACACCAAATTGGATCGATTATCTCGTTAAGCCTTGAACTTCATAGACAGGTGTGTCCAATCATGAGAAAATGTATTTAAGGTGGTCAATTGCAAGTTGTGCTTCCCTTTGACTCTCCTCTGAGGAGTGACAGCATGGGATCATTAAAGCAACTCTCAAAAGATCTGAAAAGAAAGATTGTTCAATATCATGGTTTAGGTGAAGGCTACAAAAAGCTATCTCAGAGGTTTAAACGGTCAGTTTCAACTGTAAGGAACGTAATCAGGAAATGGAAGGCCACAGGCACAGCTGCTGCTAAACCCAGGTCTGGCAGGCCAAGAAAAATACAGGGGCGGCATATGCACAGGATTGTGAGAATGGTTACAACCCATAGATCACCTCCAAATGCCTGCAAGAACATCTTCCTGCAGACGGTGTATTGGTACATCGTTCTACAATTCAGCGCACCTTGCACAAAGAACATCTATTTGGCAAGGTGATGAGAAAGAAGCCCTTTCTGCACTAAAGCCACAAACAGAGTCACTTGTTGTATGCAAATGCTCATTTAGACAAGCCAGATTCATTTTGGAACAAAGTGCTTTGGACAGATGAGACAAAAATTGAGTTATTTGGTCATATAAAAAAGCACTTTCAATGAAAAACACCTGCTAACTACTGTCAAATTTGGTGGAGGTTCCATCATGCTGTGGGGCTGTGTGGCTAGGTCTGGGACCCTTGTTAAAGTCAAGGGTCGAATGAGTTCAACCCAATACCAACAAATTCTTCAGGATAATATTCAAGCATCAGTCACAAAGTTGAAGTTATGCAGGGGTTGGATATTCCAACAAGACAATGACCCAAAACACAATTCGAAATCTACAAAGCATTCATGCAGAGGGAGAAGTACAATGATCTGGAATGGCCGTCACAGTCCCCTGACTTGAATACCATCGAAAATCTATGGGATGATTTGAAGCAGGCTGTCCATTAAATTTAACTGAACTAGAGAGATTTTGTATGGAAGAATGGTCAAAAATACCTCAATCCAGAATCCAGACACTCATCAAAGGCTATAGGAGGCATCTAGAGGCTGTTATATTTGCAAAAGGAAGCTCAACTAAGGATTGATGTAATATCTCTGTTGAGGTGCCCAAATTTATGCACCTGTCTAATTTTGGTACGATGCATATTGCATATTTTCTGTTAATCCTATAAACTTAATGTCACTGCTGACATACTACTGTTTCCATAAGGCATGTCATATATTAAAAGGAAGTTGCTACTTTGAAAGCTCAGCCAATGATAAACAAAAATCCAAAGAATTAAGAGGGGTTCCCAAACTTTTTCATATGACTGTATTCATTTAAGTCATTCCTAATGTGTACCTACTGAAATGCACTAATTTGTTTTTTGCAATATTGTGTCCCTGAAAGTTTTAGCACTGTTAATTGATAATGATTTTTCATATTTTAAAATATTAGGAGCTGCAAGTCCAACTCTGCAAAAGATGTCTTTGTTGCCTTTGACTTATCCTAAAGTTGAAAACCTGCATAATCAAAAATGTGTCCATCTATTACACATAATAAACATTTGTCAATTCATCCCACATTAAACTTGTATTTCAAGGATCTTACCAGCCTCCACAATAAGACTGGGAATACTCACTAATACTACCCAGCATCACTTGCACAGTGTCTAAACCTTAATTATGGTCAGTTCTTTGCAAGATTAGCATTTGCATTTGTAGCAGAGGTCAGTAAATTGGGGAAAAGTGTTTTAATGTCTAAAATGAATCATTTCAATACAATGTTTATTTCTATGTGCCACCTTGCCTATGTTGCACCTACTGCAGCTAGGACAAACTCTGGAACCCAGTGAAAATAAACTTGATTAACCAGGTTTGAGTATAAATTAATATGAATATACACTATATGCTGTAGATCTCTAGACTAATATGCTGTTTTGACCATGCTTCTTAAATTTGATTTCTGTTTATATGGAAATGGTATTGAAAACTGCTCAGTTCTGAAAGACTGATAAAGTAACCATGTTCCTTAAAATCAAAGGGAAGAAGAAAATGACTCTATTCTTTTTGCTTGTTGCAGCTCAGACCAGATTTGAGAAATATAAGCACAACATGGGAGAACACTGCAATCAAATGTAATGTGTTTTCAGGCGAGTTTTCTTCTATATAAAGTTTTCATAATCCTCAGTGACAGAAACACCTGAAGGTGAAAGACAGCCAAAGACTGTAGTTTTCCAATTTCATATTCACTGTGAAACTATAAAATCATAAATTAAGCTAAATGTGTGGCCAAATGATAACAAAACATTCTATACGTACACTGTGCAGCAATGCTAATGGTAGTAACATGCCAACCAAGAGAATGTGGAAGCAATACATTTCTAATAAGCAAGTATTTATAAAAAATACTGTATGTGTCTGAATTGTCACAGAAGGGGTCATAAATGATATGAGAAATATTTGAATGCAAAAACCTCACTGCCTCTATACTGGATTACAGAAGTATGAGGATAAATAAAGACTGGATACATATCCAAATGTAAATCATAGAGCATGCAAAGCTTACAAAATATTTTTAATAGCTGTTAATATAGTAGACTTTTCAACTCCAAGGTATGTTTAAAAAAGTGTGGAACAGGTTAAGTTGTTCACATCATTTTCATGAGGTCAGTGATAAATCAATTTTCTGGTATAATTTCTGAAAGGAACTGACTAGAATCAAGTCATAAAAATCTTGACAGATTAACGATATAAATAAATTGTCTTATCACTATTATTAAACTATAACCAAACTCCAAAGATAACAAAATACTACTGCAGACAAATGCAATAAATTTTGTCAACACACAAATGTACAAAATAAAACAGGGGAAATAAAAAGTACAGGGTGAGCCAAAAAAAGGCAATGCCTTTTAGTTTTCAGTGAGCAACATGCCTTGGTTCGGTGCACACTGTGCTTTCTCATTCAAAGCATTCTTCAAAAACAACGAATCAATCATCACGACGCAACACACCTTCCGAACGCACTTCACCATTCCTTGCAGTGGTGACATCCCAAATCGAAAAAAAAACAGTTCTTCAGTGGGTGGCGAAATTTAGACAGATGGGTACAACATTGAACAGAAAATCTCCAGGCTGTTCTCAGACTGTACAAACACCTGAAAATATCCAAGCTGTAAGGGCATCAATTTAGTAGTCTCCTAGATGTTCAGCGCACAAACATGCTTCTGCCTTAGGCATTTCCAAAACATCTTTGAGGAGGATTTTGCATGATGACCTTAATTTCCATCCATACAAAATGATGGTAGTGCAAAAACTCACTGAGATAGACTGGCAGAGCTGTAGAGAGTTGTGAGCGAACATTCTGCAAACCATTCATTAGGATGTCATCGTCATGTGCGGTGACAAGGAAAATTTCCATTTAAATGGTTGCGTACATAAGCAAAACTTTCGCTATTGGGTTGAAACCAACCCCCGTACAGCGAGTGTGTTCCAGTTTGGCGTGCCATTGCAGGCTCTTACTTTTTTGAGGATGGGGGAACAATGGTCACAGTCACTTCAGAACGTTAAATTGAAATGCTAGAGAACTTTTTGTGGCCACAACTGGAAGAAATGTATGTGGTGGATACCTGGTATCAACAGGATGGAACAATAGCTCATATAGCACAGAGAATCCATGGAAGTTTTGTGGGAGATGTTTCCGGGGAAGCTGATTTCCCGAAGCTGATTTCCCTGCTTGGCAATGTCGGGTGGCCTTTATATTTGCTCCATGTGAGGCTCTCTCAAGTCGAAGGTATACACACACCGACCTCAAAACCTAGAATTCCTCAAGGATGGTACTCACCATGAAATCGCTGCTATCCACTTGAAATGGCCGAACAAGTCATTTAAGTGTTCAGAAACCGTCTAGACAAGTGTATAGCTAATGATGGCTACCAAATTGAAGGTATCATTTTCAAAACACAGTGGGAAAAAAAAATTATTTTGTATACCCTTTCTTGTGTCGCAATGAAATTTATTATATCTCACAGCGTTTTTGTAGAATAAACGTTTGAAATGTGGTACTTCTTTTCGGCTCACCCTGCACAAAATAATAAAAGGCATTATATGTCATGGCTAGAATTTTTTACAAAAATAATTTCCCATACTTTCGATTGCCCATTCAAATCTATACAAATCCAAGTGGTAAAAATAACTTTCATCCTTACCATTTGTGGACAACAGGAACTGTGATGCATTCTTTTGGGGCAACCACCGGATCTTGTTGATCTTTTCTTCTATTTCTAAACTCTTCAAATAGTCAAACTCTGGCTCATGACTCTGAAAGGTGCTGTAAACATTATATTCACCTCTACACTGTGGCTGGTTCTTATTCTGGAACAAAAAAGACATATATTTAATAAAATAATTTCAGCACTAGACAGTTGTTTCAAACTTTAATGAGGAATAATTGTTATTTCTGTACAGCTTACAGGATTGCGTAATTCACAAAATAATGAAGTAATCTGCATTTTGATATTCTTCCAACTACACGCCTACATGTATAATCTGTCACACAGTTCTACTGTATAACTACGATTAAAGATTTACTGAACTCACATTTACATCAAGGAATGAAAGATTATCACTTTTTTTAGAACTACTTTAACAGGGAAGAAATGTAGATATAAATCTAATGAAAGAATTTTAGTAGGGTACAAAAGAAACTTTTACAAACACTACCTAGCACCTCCTCTCTTAATTTATAATTGCTCTCAAAGGAATCTAATAGTAAATTTCATAAAACATTCCGGAGTGAAAATGTACTTTTCAATATTGCAATATTTATGTTTATTTAATCATTATGTATTTAATAACTATTAAAAGATCAATAATTTATTCAGATATACACAACCAGACAAAAAAAAAGAAAAACAAATTTTCCACTTTTTACATAATAAGCAGTTTTAGTCCAATAAATAACTGTTCAAAAGCAAGTGGTGAAGTTTTTGGTAACCTAATGCAATTATTATAATTACACAAAAAAATTGTTCTCATTTTTTCATTTCCTCAATGTGAAAAGAAGGAAACAGTCAGACAGCAAACCTGAAATGCTTCTGTTTGTTGAAATGAACCTGCCAGTAATGCAAATGGCACAATTCAATTTCATTCTGTTAGATTAATTTTATATTAGAATATTCAGAAAATTATTACATATTTTCTTTTTACAAGGCACACAGAATTAAACAGGTAGTCCTCTAATTACAATGGGGTTATGTTCCATAAATCAGATCACAAGTTGAAACGATTGTAACTAGCATAACCTAGCCAAACGTACTGTACTATTCGCCTAATTAACATAAGCCTAGCCTACCCTAATTCTGTGGAAACTGTGATCAATAATGCACTAATTTGTTAATAAACTGGGTAATATATTAACAAAACACAATGTAGGCTACAGCAGTTTACAATAATTACTAAACCATGGATGTTTTCTTAATTATTATAAAATTAACAAAATGCAAATTCCTTGCCTACATGCACCGTAAAAAGTTATCCTTTTGCACTGCACTTACCAATGGAGTCAAGTTCATTGGAAAATACACACTTGGCTAATGTTAACTGGTGGTAAATTATAAATAACACACTAAATAATCTTATCTAGTAAATGCATTGAAAAAAAACATCGAAGGCTAGGCCTTCTATCATATTGTACTCGTCAATAAATTTGTCCTTGTGCATACGTCACCAATGATATGCTGTTGATGCCTTAAATTAACATTAATTATCGGATGATGAGGCTGGGGACGATACATAAGCAGGGTCCACAATACATTCTTTTTCATTTCTTGATTCAACCAAAGTTGCATCACATTTCAATTCTGTCTCACTGTTACTTTCACAAGGTGTTGAAGGCTGAGGCTGGGGCTCGGATGATGTTTTCTTTAAAAAGATATCCATTGTAGCTTGGACTGTCCTTTTGTACCTTTCTTCATACATAAGTTTATAACAAGCCAATGCATCATGAATTTGTCTCTCAACTTTTGCAAATCTGTCATCGTTAACATCCATCTCTTCAACAAGTTTAAGTCCTTGCTCATTGAAGGAAAATGCCACTGACATTTTCTTTGTTGTGAACATTTTTTCTGGATCTACCACAATTTCTTGTTCCTTATTAAATTTCTTTCTTTTTCAAGTTCAATCAAATCTTCAGTTATTAAGTCTTCCTCCTCAACACTTAGAAGTTATTGAATATATTCTTCTACTTCCAACTCTACCATTCTGCCTAGCGATACGACCTTTTTGTGTATTTCTTCGATAGCATCATCTTTCTGAAAGCCTTTAAATGTGTTCACAAACACTATCAAAAGATTTTCCCATATCCCATTCATGCATTCCTTCATTATTTCTTTTCATGCTCTAGCTATGTTTTTAACTGCATTCAGAATGCTGAATACCTTCCAAAAAAGCCTGAGCTCCTTTTCTTTGGTAGCTTCCATAGCCTAAGTGAAAGTGTTCCGCAAATAATACACCTTCAATGTGGCCACAGCACCTTGATTGTGTTGGGGGGTAAAAACACAACTCTGACATCAGGATCTGCATTCCCTTGTGTGCTGTGGGTGTCCTGGAGCATTATCGAAAAGAAGGAGGATTTTAGAGGGTTTGTTATTTTAAAGGCAGTATTCTTTCACTTCAGGAATAAAAGAATAAACGGGAAACATCACCTTGATTATTTTTTTTGCTAAAGCTCTGGGGTTTGCCGAATGGTATATCATGAAAGGCATTAATTAAGAGCAGGCAACATTCTCCTAAAAAATAGTAGTATGATCCTTAAAAGCCTTGAATCCTGTCTTAGCTTCTTGGTTATATGTAATCTCAATCAGGCATTTGCTTCCAATTCAGTCCAGTTTCATCAACAATGAAGATTTGTTCAGCCAAGTATTTCTCGTCAACAATATTCTTATGAATTTCTTCCTTGAATTTTTCAGCTGCTTCAGTACTGGTGCTTGCTGCTTCACTGCTAGTTTTCTAATTATGAAAATTGTGACAATTCTTGAAATGTTAAAACCATCAGTGACTTGCCATAAAAGTTTGCCTGTAGAAAGGGTTGTCATAATGTTCCTTAAGCATATCGAAATGCATACATGCCTTAGCCTGTGTCATGAGTGGGCTAAGCAGTATACGCTTTTGTACCTGATCTTCTATTAGTTCCATATCCTCTAAAGCCCCTACTTTCTTCTTAGTGATAATTGTCAAATGCACCAAAGCAGCCTCCATTATCCTTTTCTCGTCTTTGATAATCGTAGATATCGTCAACTGGGATAGCTGAAGATCACGTGCAATGGCCATGACTGGCTTTCCCCTTCATTCAGACTTATCATTAATTTCTCTTCCAAACTAATGCCTTTCCTCTTCTTTTCACTACCAGCAGATGAGGCACTTGGAAGACATATTTGCTCACTGTTCAATTGGTTTCGAAAAGAAATCACAGAAAAAAAAATGGGTGCTGTAATAATAAGATCAATTATTTCTATTGATTCGATTGCTAGCAAGACTGAAGCATCTCACAAGGCGGTTGTTCCCAGCATCCTAGCAGCATCCCAATGTATCATATAGCATGGCTCGGCCCACAGAAATGTTTGCTTGCCACACCAACTTGAAAGTTGATATTTTACATAATTTTATATACAGTCATATGAAAAAGTCTGGGAACCCCTCTCAGCTTGCATAATAATTTACTTTCAACAAAAAAGGTAACAGTGGTACATCTTTCATTTCCTAGGAACATCCAAATATTGGGGTGTTTTACGAACAAAAATTGTTTAGTGAAGTAGTATTTAGTTGAATGAAACTAATTCAAATTTAAAAACTGGCTGTGTAAAAAGTTTGGTACCCTTGTAATTTTGCTGATTTGAATGCATGTAAATGCTCAATACTGATTATTTGCAACACCAAATTGGTTGGATTAGCTTGTTAAGCCTTGAACTTCATAGACAGGTGTGTCCAATCATGAGAAAATGTATTTAAGGAGGTCAACTGCAAGTTGTGCTTCCCTTTGACTCTCCTCTTAAGAGTGGCAGCAAGGATTCCTCAAGGCAACTTTCAAAAGATCTGAAAACAAAGATTGTTCAGTATCATGGTATAGGGGAAGGCTACAAAAAGCTATCTCAGAGGTTTAAACGGTCAGTTTCAACTGTAAGTAATGTAATCAGGAAATGGAAAGCCACAGGCACAGTTGCTATTAAACCCAGGTCTAGCAGGCCAAGAAAAATACAGGAGCGGCATATGCACAGGATTGTGAGAATGGTTAAAGACAACTCACAGATCACCTTCAAACACCTGCAAAAAAATCTTGCTGCAGATGGTGTATCTGTACATCGTTCTACAATTCAGCGCAATTTGCACAAAGAACATCTGTATGGCAGGGTGATGAGAAAGAAGCCCTTTCTGCACTCACACCACAGAGTCACTTGTTGTATGCATATGCTCATTTAGACAAGCCAGATTCATTTTGGAACGAAGTGCTTCGGACAGATGAGACAAAAATTGAGTTATTTGGTCATAACTAAAAGCACTTTCCACTGCTACCTACTGTCAAATTTGGTGGAGCTTCCATCATGCTGTGGGGCTGTGTGGCTAGTTCAGGAACTGGGGCACTTGTTAAAGTTGAGGGTCGGATGAATTCAACCCAATATCAAAAAATTCTTCAGGATAATGTTCAAGCATCAGTCACAAAGTTAAAGTTACGCAGGGGTTGGATATTCCAACAAGACAATGACCCAAAGCACAGTTCGAAATCTACAAAGGCATTCATGCAGAGGGATTAGTACAATGTTCTGGAATGGCCGTAACAGTCCCCTGACTTGAATATCATCGAAAATCTATGGGATGATCTGAAGCAGGCTGTCCATGCTCGGCAGCCATCAAATTTAAGTAACCTGGAGAGATTTTGTATGGAAGAATGGTCAAAAACCCCTCCATCCAGAATCCAGACACTCATCAAAGACTATAGGAGGCGTCTAGAGGCTGTTATATTTGCAAAAGGAGGCTCAACTAAGTATTGATGTAATATCTCATTTTGGGTGCCCAAATTTATGAACCCGTCTAGTTTTGTTATGATGCATATTGCATATTTTCTGTTAATCCTATAAAAACGTAATGTCACTGCTGAAATACTACTGTTTCCATAAGGCATGTCATATATTAAAAGGAAGGTGCTACAAAGTTCAGCCAATTATAAACAAAAATCCAAAGAATTAAGAGGGGTTCCCAAACTTTTTCATATGATTGTAAATTCTTGTATCGATATTACCATTGTAACTTAGAAAAATCGTAAGTTGAGGACCATCTATATATGTATAATCAATCTTAAACTACAGTGGGTATGGAAAGTATTCAGACCCCCTTCAATTTTTCACTCTGTTATATTGCAGCCATTTGCTAAAATCATTTAATTTTTTTCTTTATTAATGTACACACAGCACCCCATATTGACAGACAAAAAAAAGGATTTTTGAAATTGTTGCAGATTAAAAAAAAAAAAACTGAAATATCACATGGTCCTAAGTATTCAGACCCTTTGCTCAGTATTTAGTAGAAGCACCCGTTTGAGCTAATACAGCCATGAGTCTTCTTGGGAAAGATGCAGCAAGTTTTTCACACCTGGATTTGGGGATCCTCTGCCATTCCTCCTTGCAGATCCTCTCCAGTTCTGTCAGGATGGATGGTAAACGTTGGTGGACAGCCATTTTTAGGTCTCTCCAGAGATGCTCAATTGGGTTTAAGTCAGGGCTCTGGCTGGGCCATTCAAGAACAGTCACAGAGTTATTGTGAAGCCTTCGTTATTTTAGCTGTGTGCTTATGGTCATTGTCTTGTTGGAAGGTAAACCTTCGGCCCAGTCTGAGGTCCTTAGCACTCTGGAGAAG
Source organism: Polypterus senegalus (assembly GCF_016835505.1). NCBI lineage: Eukaryota > Metazoa > Chordata > Cladistia > Polypteriformes > Polypteridae > Polypterus > Polypterus senegalus. Next base: position 139,673,350 of record NC_053164.1, read on the forward strand.
GTTTTTGTCCAGTTTATCCCTGTACTTGGCCGCATTCATCTTTTCCTCGATTGCAACCAGTCGTCCTGTCCCTGCAGCTGAAAAACACCCCCACAGCATGATGCTGCCACCGCCATGCTTCACTGTGGGGACTGTATTGGACAAGTGATGAGCAGTGCCTGGCTGTCTCCACACATACCGCTTAGAATTAAGGCCAAAAAGTTCTATCTTGGTCTCATCAGACCAGAGAATCTTATTTCTCACCATCTCAGAGTCCTTCAGGTGTCTTTTAGCAAACTTCATGCGGGCTGTCATGTGTCTTGCCTCTCCTCAGTATGTGGAGACAACCAGGCACTGCTCATCATTGTGTAAATGTTGGGTTCGTGATCTGGTGGTTGAAGATACAAACACAGAATTCGATGGATGTTCTTCTGAGCGGGCTTTCTTTATTGCATGCTTGCTGTCTCTTTCTGACATATTAAATCCCCAATTCCTATCCTTCCTTTTTCATTCTCTACATAACCAATCGCCACACAATAAACGTCCTTGTGAAATTAAAACTAGTTATAAACTTAGACCATGGAGTGTTCAGAAAAAATCTTCATTATACATGTTTAATTATGCCATCCATTCAGGGTTGCGCCCATCCCAGCAAGCATTGTGTGCAAGGCAGGAGGAAATCCTGAACGTGGCGCCAGCTCATCGCAGGGTCAATACGAGCAATACATACCACTAGCAGGGTTAATATAGCATAACAAAACCCGCCATCCTACATGACTTTGAAAGGAAACTGAAGCACGCCTAATACACCCACCAGAAAAACATGTAAATTTAAAGCAGGTAACACCCAGGACCACATTGCTGCGAGGCAGCAGTGCAACCTCCATGCCACCATGCCCCCAACATGATTAATACATGTTTAATGCATTTCATCATGAAAACTATATCTTAAGTATTTATGTTAGCATTCTAAAAGTTCAGGGAGCAGGAATATCATGAAATTAATGTATTCTGTGTGCTGTCTGCGCCTCCTCTTAGTGGAAGAGGAAGTCAGTTTAAGAAGCACAACACAAAGCATTTAATGTGCTCCATAACTTATGACGGGGTTTAAGAAAATCTAGTAAATATTCATTTTAAGATGTTCTACTAACTAAAATAACAAATTACGAGAATAAAGTCAACATGTCAACTTTAATATCAACAAACGGTGAGAATAAAGTAGAAATGTTGACTTTATTCTCGTCGTAAGTGTCGAGATTAAACTCAACATGTCGTCACACTATTACATAGTACCTAGGTACATTACACAGTATTGAAAAAAAATACAACTTGGCTTGCAGTATTCTCCAGTAGTATAGAAAAAGTATTCACACATTTGAACATAATGGTCCACATCCGACCTTTTAAATCCAAAGTATCTCCAGACAACAGACGTGACTCCTTTTTCCAGCAAAAGTTTTTCTGTGTCATCATGTTCAACTTTATCATATGCTACAGCTTCAGTTTCGGAATGTTCTCTGTACATTTTCACCGCACAATACCTCTACTAATGCATGTACTGTACTTCGTTGTATGCTTTTTATCAGTGTAGCAGTGAAAAAGAGCCCCTGCGCAACACCTCTATGGCATGTATTTAGCGGTGTAGCAGTGAAACAGATACCCGTTGTGCCAAGTTCTGAATATCTTTTAGGCTATTTAAACCGGTGTTGCGGTGTAAGAAAAATCCATATCATAACAAAAATAAAAACGGTTTTCGGTATGAACCGGTTTACCGCCCAGCACTACTTTAAAGTTTAAGTTGAAGACTTGTAGATCGCCTAATTCGTGTTGCCATCAGGGAAAAGTTTTGTTGCTTCCCAATGAAGAGGTGTATCTGAGATTTATTGCTTTGGTGAAAGTGAAATCCACAAACACTACAGGCAAAATATACGCATCTACAATAATCTTTTCGCGTTCGCATCATTCAATACACAAAAAGTAGATTAACACAAAAATGGATTATAAGCTATGAGAATCTGTGGTCCCACAGCAATTAAAGCTATGACAAGTTTAATTTTGAAGAAACCACAATTCAGTGAGGTGTATATTTATGATCACGAAGAAGTGATGGAAAAGAGAAGCAAAAGAGTTAAATGATCGGACATGATAGAAATTATACAGCCAAAAATGGATACAAATGCATACGTCCAAAAGTATCGCACTTTACACAATTTATCTGCAAAACACGGACAAAGAAATTTTCTTGGATTTATATATGAATCCGAAAGATTACAGTCGCATTTATAATAAACCAACATATGACGAACTGTCAGAGATAATAATTTTGAAAGACGGACATATCAAAGACAAAGTAGATATTAGTGTATATCCAAAGGCCAAGCACAATTTGTCATTTCTGTCAAATAAATCGCCATATTCCGATCCTTTACTCTTTCCTTTGCTTTTCCCAGATGGCGAAACAGGATGGTTGTACAATATGAAACAAATGGATTCTGAAAAAACAATATCACTCACACAATATTTCAGGTCAAAATTTGCGATACGTTACAATATATTTAAACCCACTTTTGTCATCTCAACATCTATTGCAACATTACATTATTAATGTGTATCTAAAAGTCTAATAATCTCTTCTTCATTAAATCGAATCAAGCAAATTCTAAATAAGTAAAGCAGTAATATTACCATCATCATATCAAGGTAGTCCAAGAGCATTGCAACAATTATATTATGATGTAATGGCAATATCATGAAATATCGGTCAGCCAGATTTATTTATTACAATGACGTGCAATCCACAATGGCCAGAAATCCGTAGATTCTTGAGAAAAATGCCACCGGCTAAATCAGCTCTGGATATTCCCACTTCCGTAAGTAGATTGTTTTATCAGATAGTCTTATTTTTATTGAATAAACTCGAAACGGTGTTTGGTCAAATCAAAGTATAAATTTACATAATCAAATTTCAAAAACCGGGTTTGCCTCACATGCATTTATTTGTTACTTTGCAAAATTATTAACTGCTGATAATGTAGACCTATTTGTCTGGGCTGAAATTCCAAACAGAGAAACCTATCCTGAATTATGGTACAAAGTATTTAAACACGTCTCATGGACAATGTTTAAAGAAATTTTCAAAAGCGTTCATTCAAACAACAGATATGACTAAGGCTGGCTTTTCAGATTAAAACTGAAGAGATAATCATCATGAACAACACACTTACCACGGAAAGAAAGATGGTAAAATTGTGATGCTCAATAATTCAATGATTGTACCACAACCAGTATTTGCTCCAATGATTCAATTGTCATATTGATGTCGAGTATTGTGCATCTATGAGGAGTATTAAGTACATCTACAATTAAATATTTAGATACTCTGTACATCAGTGCAATGGAAAGCAGGTGGCATTTAATTGGACTTGCCAATGCATGGTTGAAGTTATTCTGTTGAATTATTACTAATTCATTTACCAAGTCAGAATATGATTCAATTTAAAGAGGGCAAAGAAGCAGAAGCTTTAGAGGTAGCGAAAATTAGAAATACAAAATTATTATCTTCTCTGAGAAATTAGGCAGTGGTTATTCCTTATAGATGGACTGGTCAGAACAGGAAAAACATTTCTGTTACTATTTGAAACTGGGAAAAATCAAATTTGCACTTAGAGGATCTGTGCAAACCTTTTTCAAAACCTGGCAGGATCTAATCAATAACATTTTAGAATAAGCATTTAAATTGAGGAAGCAGATTCTCTTCCCCTCTTTTACTCCATTTATCTTTATTAAATTATTATTTTATCGATTCATAAAGTTTTACAGTAGCTCTCTTAGTCAGAGGAGGGGGTTGATTTGTTTGTAAAACTTGAGTTATGTTAATGGAGTGTTATTTGATTTTAAGAATTCCAATAAAATTGAAGGAAAAAAAAAACCATTTTGTATAAAGTGCAAACACTTATGCAAAAACATAACATCAAGAGCGTGGACATGTATCGCAGCAATTGTTCATCCATACGGTAAAACAGCTCACAAAATGCTTAACTTACCTTCAAATATCACAGACAAAAATGTTACTTTGAAATGGAAAAAGAAAATGAATCAAGAAATGCAAAAGAACAAAATATTTGTTTGGGACGAGGCATCAATGACCCAACAAACAGTATTAAATGTAATAGACACAATGTTTCGGGACATTTTTGGATCTGACAGGAGACCATTTTGCGGGTAAAACCTTTACACTGGGAGGCGATTTTAGACAAGTTCCACAAGAAGTCAAGAAAGGAGGCCGAAAGCAGGTTTACAATGCATGCCTAAAGAAGATCTTGAAGAAAAGTTAATTCCAAATATTGTTTTTAATGAAGTTTTACTGAAAAAGAGAACATAATGCATATGTAACAATTTCCCTGAAAAAAGAAAAAAAAACCTCTTTTAATTGTGTATATAATTGTGTAGCTAAGTACACCATCTTCAAGTTTGCGGACGTTACCACTGTAATAGGTCTGATCAGCGAGGCCTACAGGGAGGAGGACAGACTCCTGTCAGAATGGTGCCAGGACAACAACCTCACCCTCAACGTTGGCAAAACTAGGGAGATGATTGTGGATTTCCATAAACAGGCAATAGAGCATAGCCCCATCTACATCGGAGGTGGCTGTGGAGCAGGTCAGCAGCTTTAGGTTCCTCAGAGTCACCCTCACTGATGACCTTTAATGGTCAAGTCACACTGCGGCAGTAGTTAAGAAAGCCCAACAATGCCTCTACTTCCTCAGGAGACTGAGTAAAGCCCGGATGTCCCCCACAATCCTGTGCAGATTCTACAGGTGTACTGTGGAATCCATCCTGACAGGATGCATCACATCCTGGTGCAGCAGCTGTTCAGTTCAGGACTGCAGAGCTCTGCAGCGTGTGGTGAACACAGCACAGCAGATCATGGGCACACTGTTCCTTACAATCCATGACATCCATACTACACGCTGTCTCAGGAAAGTGAACCATAATCAGACAGGACCCCAGCCACCCTGCACTGTCATTTTTCACCCTCTTCCATCTGGGAAGTGACTAAAGTCCAAATGGACGCGCACCTCCATGATCAGGAACAGCGTCTACCCAACTGCAATCAGACTCATGATCAATCAGTAACCTTGTATCACTTCCACTGCTACCTGCACATCTACATCTGCCACTGTCTCTATTTATTACTAGGATTCTGGTTTAATTCATTTACTTATTTATATTCATTTATTATTGTGTGTGTTCTTTTTGTCTATGTTCACTGTCTGCAAAGGCACATGCAAGCAAGCATTTCATTGTAAATGGTACTTGTCCACATTACAATAAATAATTGAAATTGAAAGAAAAAAGAGAGAGAGAGAGACACACAGAGAGACCCACACACCACCAGTATATTTAAAATGGGCCTCAGGCATAGTGCTGTCAATTAATTGGATCTTATTGGATTTAAATCAAATGAAGTTTCTCCGATGTTGTCTTTAATTAGTTGTGTTAGTGAATTAAAGGAATGGATGAATGAGAACTACTTGTCTTTAAATACAGATAAAACAGAGATGTTAATTGTTGGAGGGAATGACGCTGATCACAGCAATATTTTGTCGTCATTTAACTCAGTTGGAATCCCAATTAATTTTACTGAATCAGCCCGCAATCTCGGAATTATCTTTGATTCTAGCATGTCATTTAAAGCACATATTACAAAGTCGTCCAAAACATGTTTTTTCCATCTTAAAAATGTTAGGAAATTAAGGCGCTTTCTAAATAAACAGGATTGTGATAAATTAATTCATGCATTTATCTCTAGTAGGATTGACTACTGCAATGCGGTGTTCACTGGCTGTTCAAACTGTTCTCTATACAGCCTCCAGTTAATCCAAAATGCAGCTGCAAGAATTATTACAAGAACAAGAAAATATGAACACATAACTCCAGTTCTTAAATCTTTACACTGGCTCCCAGTTAAGTTTAGGGCAGATTTCAAAATCCTCCTTTTAACATATAAAGCATTAAATGGCCAAGGTCTGGCTTACTTGTCTGAACTTATCATGACTTACAAACCTGAGCGCACATTAAGATCTCAAGATGCCGGTTTGCTTAGGATTCCAAGGAGTAATAAAATAACAGTGGGAGGTCGAGCTTTTAGTTACAGGGCCCCTAAACTGTGGAATGGTCTTCCTGCTTCCATAAGAGATGCCCCTTCAGTCCCAGCCTTTAAATCCCAGCTGAAGACTCACTACTTCAGTTTAGCATATCCTGACTAGAGCTGCTGATTAACTGTACATACTGCATCTCTGTTGTTAGTCATTAGCACTAAAACATAAGTAACATGATAATTATATTTGAATACTAACCCTCACCTATTCTATTTCTTTTCTCAGTACCCAAATGTGGCAATTGGTGCCACGGCCCTCCTGCCAAGTTGTTTGCCTGCCTATGGTAAAGTCATCCCTGATGGAGGATCACAGGAATCATGGGAAAGAGGGGTCCTTTCATCGGAGCAACGTTTCAGCCGTGGCATGGCCAAATGGGGAGGCAGCTAGATGGATGAGGTCTCCAGGACTCTAAAAATATCCAAACCTAATTATGTCATATCATCTACTGTTAAACCGTACTTCTAGAATTTTTATTATTATGCTGTATTAAGGAATTGTTTTTTCTGTGTATTGTATTGTATTGTATTGACCCCCTACTTTTGACACCCACTGCACGCCCAACCTACCTGGAAAGGGGTCTCTCTTTGAACTACCTTTCCCGAGGTTTCTTCCATTTTTCCCTACAAGGTTTTTATTGGGAGTTTTTCCTTGTCTTCTCAGAGAGTCAAGGCTGGGGGGCTGTCAAAAGGCAGGGCCTGTTAAAGCCCATTGCGGCACTTCCTGTGTGATTTTGGGCTATACAAAAATAAACTGTATTGTATTGTATTGTATTGCATCTTATTTACCATTTTTAGTCATCCACCTACTCTATTGGTTAGTGGTGCTGTTGGTTTGGTCCATCAATCGCTAATGTAGTCATTTCTACATGGTGTGACTGAAATGCATTCAAATACCCTTAAATTAAAGTCTGCAATGTACACTTTAATCACATTGTTTGCTTTGTAATTTTAAACTGTAGAACAGAGGGGTAAACAAAGGAAAAATGTGCCTTTGTCCCAAAGATTATCAAGGGCACTAAACATAAACTTACACATATAGCTTCTCACGCATCAAATCATTTATTTGATATTGGTAGTTAAATACTGCTTCTATACTGCTAGTATACATGTAGTTCAATCATTTTTACTCATTAACATCACTAGATAGATAGATAGATAGACAGACACACACACACTCACTTTATACAGTGTTTTTGCTGTTAAAATATTAATTTCCTGTATTTATTATATGGGAGCATAATGTAAAAATGCAGATTTGCATTTTAATTATATAGTATTTTTTTTTTTTTAACCAAAGCTCATAAATGCACAGTACAAACCTTTACCCTTAGCTGATCACCAAATGAATCTTTTGGATTGAGAATCAAATACCTTTTGGGGAAAAAAAACACAAATTAGCAAAACATACCTCTGGTTCCTGTTGAAAGATGACAACTCTCCCACCTTTATCACCTGTTGCTAACAACTCTCCAGAGTGGTTGAACTCCACAGTTGAAATTATGTCCGCTGTAAGAGAAAATACAGAATTTAGGCCATTGCAGGGTTGCAACTAATGATAATAGATTAATCTGGTAATTATTTTTCAATTCATTTTTTTATATAATCCAACTAATTGATTAATTTGCTATTAAACACATGAAGTGTATTAGTATTAAATAGAACCTTTCACAAATTAAACAGGTCTTTGTAAAATTTTCAGATCTACATTTTTTAAAAAATAATTTATATAATAATACAATGTTATACAACATTTATATAATAGTACTTTGAAAACAAATAGTAATAAATAGAAATAAAACACTTAATAGCACTTAAGGCTCTGGTTGTGCAGTGAACACACAAAATTTCCTTAAAAACACAACAGTTTTCAATACATTAAACTTGCAATTTGGCTTATGTATTTATAATCACATTAAAACAACACCAGTTTTTTTCCAGTTTTTGTGAAAGAGACAGTTTACTGGCAAAGCAACATGTAAATATCTGACCACCACAACATTCCACCACAGAAGAACCTGTTGCACCATCACTTTTTTTTTTTATATCTGCAGTATTGCTTGAATTTAGTCCAGCACAATGAACATGACGGTCGCATGCATTTGCAGCAAAACAAGTTGTTTTATTTGTAGGAAACCCAGTTCTGTCTTTGCTAACTAATATACAGAGTTAATATCCTTTTGCATCATCAATTGTCTGTTCTGTGTTTGGAAATCTTTTACCACTGCAGATTCTTTGGCACATTTGCTTGCAATCAATTCACTACCGCAACATGTTGCATGTTGTTTGCTGTTGGGAGTGTGCTGTTAGATTTTCACGTTTGAAACTGTGCGATTCTGCCAAAAACATCTGTTTTACCGGCCACACCAGGCATGATGCAGCAGTCCTTGAACATAATCATGTCTTCCTCCAGATTGTATAAAATCCAATTGAAGTCCAATAGCCAAATAGTCTGAACTTTCACTTTTCCACCCTATTCCTATCTTTTGACTTGGAATGAGCGACACACACACTTCAGTCATGGTTGATGTGCTGTGAGATTCACCACTGCACTCAGAGTTTTTGATTTCCTTTGCACAAAAGACTGGCAAAACTTTTTTTTTTTGCTGGGACAGGGACTTAACGTTTATTTGCAACCGTTTTTGTAAACACACATACACACTAACGTGTTTGCAAGCATGTACTGTAATACAGCACCATAATTTAGTGATCACGCCCCTGACAAAAAAACAACTAGATATGGCAATGTTCACTAGGTAGTGGCTAATGGCACATATTTTTAGTCACCTACCATGAAATTCTGCTGAATATGCTAGTGTTTTATTCGCCTTGTAGAGGACTGGAGTATGACTCAAATTATTCCTGACTTCAAAACTGAAAGTCATTTCATTATGTCTAGCCTAGCAAATATTGCATTTTATATATCTTGATCACATAACATTGAAGTAACATTCAACTTAGTAGGATAACAGCGATCCCAAAAAGCCAGTAAAAGTATGTTTCCTATTCAGATGTTTGTGCATCTCTGTTGTGCTTTCATACCATACGAGGTCAGACTTACACATTCTGCAACTCACAACCCTTTATTTTTTGGTAGTCAGAGTAAGGTGTTACTAGATTCTTACACTTGCACTGTCATTCCTGGCACTTGCTAACCGGCTACCTTTTTTCAAGTGTGTTCAGAACTGAATGGAATAGTGACAAAATTGCTCAGCACAACATACTCAGCCTAATAAGGTAATCAACTAATCGATGAAAGTGTTCATTGCGGATATTTTTTATATATTTTATATTATCGTTTATGGCAATTAGTTGTTGCAGCCCTAGGCCACTACATTAGTTAAATTTATATTGTTTCAAATTGTGCTTTACGGTGTAAAAAAAAGACAGAAATGCAACAATTGGAAAACAACAACAAATACTTAAGAATTTTAATTTTTTTAATTTTAAATTGTGGACTATTAAAAAGTAAATCTTTAAAGAATTCTTTATCTATAAGAACTTAAAATATAAAATTATGTTAATAAATTTGAAGTGTGAGCCCAGGTTATTTGTTCAAACTAGGCCTGGGCAGTATATCAAGTGCTACGATATGAGAGATTATTTTATAATGCATCATTTGAAAATAAAACTATCGTGATATATTAATAGGTTCTACCAAACACAGTTTGTAGTGCATAATTTCTATGGACTGGGATGCATTCTAAACACTGTCTTCATTTGTGCCTTTTCCACGGCACTGGTGCACATTCAATTTGGAACCAGTTCCACTGAGAAAAAAAAAAAATGGTGCTGATGTTGTGCCAGTTTTGCTGTGCTGATCTGGAAACTGGAGGCCCTTCAACATGATGAAACCAGCACCCAGCCTGACTTAGTTGTGGGACCTCCAGAAGGAGCTGAAGCAACGCCACCAGCAATCAAAAAAAGAGAAGCAAAGCTTTGATAGCTTGCTCAAGGTACCAACAACTTCATCCACATTGTATCAAAGAGATAAATTGAAAGTTCAGCTTCAGTTTTACTTGCAAGCTGCCAAGACTGACAGTGAGACAAATCCACTTGCTTTGTGGAAAGACCATTAACCAGTCTTTCCAACTCTCAACCACCTTGCAAACAAATATCTCTACAGGAAGGCCACTATTTCACCCTCTGAAAGGGCATTTAGCACAGGAGGCAACATAGTGAACTGGCACAGGGCATCTTTAAAGCCAGAATCAGTTGATAGACTTGTATTGCTTGCCAAAAATTTGTGAAGTTGCTTCAATATTTGTTCTAGCCATTGTTCATTTGTTTACAAAATATAGCCTAAAGATGAGAAAAAAAAAAAAGGTTTTTTTTGTTTTTTTTAATGGCAAATCTGCTAAAGTAGTTAAAGCACCTACTTCTACACTACCCAAGTATAGTCAGAAAATTAGCATTTTTGCGTTAATTTTTAACTTTATTTCTTGTGATACTGTGTATATTTCATTCAATGCTATTATAAAGTAAATAATATAAATTTATTACTGTGCAATTAGAACTAGAAAATTAAATACAAGAATATAACTGCGTGAATTTTGAGTAAAATTGGATAGGAAAAAATATAGATGCATATTGTATATCGATATTTGATCCAAAAATATCATGATTTAAATTTTGAGCCATATCAAAATCACAAAGTATGAATATATGGATAAACGTTACATGTTATGGCAACACAAATGCAATTTAGTGACTTGCTAAAGTAGCTGTCAAGTTTTCAAATGTTGCTGGAAATCAATTTACATATATCATGCCCTCATTCAAATTTGTACATTTATTATAAAATTATATGTTCAAGAAATATTTAAAAGCTAAACATCAGGTTTCTGTTAGGAATGTCAGAATGAACATCACTATTCGAATATCATTTGAATTTATTTTAAAAAAGGTCTTAGTCAAAGCAAAATGCTGACATTGTTGTTTATTTAATTGTGGCATCAAGTTATTCCAGACACGCTACACAAAGGTACAGTATTTTACTGATCTGCACATCACTTCTACAATCAGCGAATTTCTAATTGTGAATCGCTTGCTTATCTTAATTAGTAAAACTGGCAGCTAGACCCCTTTCACAATTAAGTTTTTTTTTTCTGATCCCGCAAGTGTACTTGGAATAATTTGGTTTTTGTTTTCTAACACTTCCCTAGTGCACTGAAAGCATTATTTTGGATCCAATTCTGTATCACTCACTATTTAAACCCAAGATCCCTTCTTATTAATGCAAATTGAAAATAAGTAATAATTTTGATATTACTATTATTATAACACCTTAAAACCCTCTCTTTAAGAAGCCAATGCGCTGTATCATACAATTAGTTTCCATTTACATGGCTGCGAGTTTGACACAAAATGCTTGAAACAATGATGTATAATTAGAAATATTCTGGCCACCTGTATTAAAATATTGCTGCATCTGATAAAGTAGAAAAAAAAAAGTACACAGATTGTGCAGACAGTGACTTGATACCTTGATGATACTGTTAGGCAAACAAGAACTGCTTCCTGGGTGAGTCCATAGATGGCTTCTTATTCTGAATGCTGATATATAAACATTACCCCACCATTGCCAGTTGGGACCCCCAGAAAAATAAAACATTTCCTTTAACTTTTTCACCTCTTGCTTGAACTTTTACTTCAGTTGCTGTTTCCATCCTGTCATGGTCTGACTAACTGGCCCATATTACTCATGACCCTTGTTAGAACAACAAGCCATAAAAGTAGCAATAAAAGAAGGTTAAAACCATACAAGCTATATGATGTAGGCATCATGCTCCACAACATTATTTTCTTTTTTACTGTTTTTTTTTCTAGCTGTATGATAAAAATATAGCCACTTCTTTAATTTTGAAAGTTTTGTATTTTGTTTAATGTTACTCAATGTTTGAAACTTTTTTTAACATAAAAAAGTCACAACAGCATCACTACAGCCTTTGAACCCAACAAGATATGATCCTAAAAAATAACATGATAACATGTTACGGTGTACATGTTTCAATCAATAAAGAAAATATACATGTCCAATTACAAATAGAGGAGTCGGTTGTACCATGTATTGAGTCATTAAAATCGGTGGTACCATGAACTGAGGAGTCAGAATCAGTAGTACCATAAATTGAGATGTCACAGACAAAAGTTGTGTGTATTGACTCCATAGTCCTGCCTGCATAGTACCTTTTGGCAGAGTAAACTATGCCAAAAATGTGTACTATAAACTTTGCACAGTATTTTATAATTTGACTAGACAAAAAGGATTTTCCGGAATGGAAATTTGCTTATTATGAACAGTCCTTTTAAAAAAAATTATATCTGCACTTATACAAATAACATTCATTATTTTTCAATGGACACGATTTTAAATAATTAAAATTTGCAAAATGCACCAAAAATGAATAAAAAAAACCAAAACAAACTTAAAGCTCTTTCTCAATTGCATGCCTACTGGCATGACCAGTTACTGAGCTTTTCGCAGCTTTCTTAAAAACCTTCCCACAGTCTTCTTCCACTTTGGTTCAGAGGCCACAGGAGCCAAATTTGATGTTCCTTGGATGCAAGCTCTCCTTGAGGTGGGCTTGTTTCGTCACCTGTTGGAGACGTATGTTGTGAATGAACTCTCACAAGCAGATTTGTTGCAATGTTCTTGATGAACTCTTACCTTGTCATAACTCACATACAGTAGGTAGTTTTGAAGTGGTGATCTATAAACTATGTAATATCTACAAGGTTGTCAATGGAAGGATCTGAATTCTTGTTATTCAGGCTTTACCAGTGCAGTTGTTTTAATCATTCTAGTGAGGTCTGCATCATCTTCGGCTATTTTCCAATGAATGAGTACTGGTTTTAGATATAACATATTGACATACTGCTTTCCAGTCAATGAAACTGTAAATTCTTGCAGTAGAGCAAAGGCTATATTTACTGGCTCAAGAATAAGGATGTCCTGCCAAGTAGGAAACAAACATCTTATTTTCTCTTATCAGCTGCCAGGACTTGGGTTATGCATTTCTCTTAATCAAGCATCCATGCAATCATTTTTGGAAGGAATCCCATCTATCAGAGGTTTCTGTGACTAGAGTATTGCTTGGCAAGTTATGCTTAGCTTATGCAGCTGACCTTTTTCCTTTCCTTCTTCCATGTGAATAAATACATGCTTACCACTATTGTTAACAAACACCAACTACCCACTCAATACAAGAGTTCTTCAAAACTTTCTGCGAAATAAAATGCAAACCCCACCCGCCACAATAAATATATTAATTAAATATAATTTTGTAATTTAACCATCCTGATGCTTTTACATTTGTATTTTAGACAATACATTACTTAATTTGAGCCATTTTAACACACTTTTGTTTTTTCTGTCTCTCTCTCTCACAAACACACACGAGTGAGCACACATAAATGTGAGACTCTTTAATGTTTACAGTGTGAGATGAACTTAGTGTATGTGAATATCACTCACAACATGAAAAAAGTACTATTTTAGTAATAATACATTTTAACACAGATAATGGAATGATGACTGCTATTCCAAAGTAGCCACTTGCTCTACTGAGTTTAAAAAAGGACAAAGATGCATCTATCTATTCATGACAAGTTCCTTCTACAAAGACTTAGCTTCAATGCACTAATGATTCGTGAAACAAAAAGCAGCACAAATAAAGAATAAAGAACTCAGTAAACCAACATGAGGATAAAACCCAATCATTGAAATGTCAGAAAAATTGAAATTTTTTACTTCTACTCCAGTCACTAATTTAAGTACTTGAAAAAGATTAGCATTTCCCCCTTTGCGTTTAATCTCTCTCTTGAGCCTTTTGCTATATTTCTGCACAATTCTAATTTATTTTTGCCTATTTCTACGTTTGAGGTCTATCAAAAAATTCGACATGCCAAGAAACTTAACCTTTATTTAAGTACTACACCAATAGGTCCCCCTTTAACTTAATAACTATCAAGCTTTAGTTGGATAAAAATAAACTGGATGATATCCTTCCCGTTCCTACGAATAATCTTTGTTTTGTTTTTCTAATACTTTTCTGATGGTGTGTGTCCTTTCTTTCCTTGACATTATCTCAATAGCTGCACTGCACATTCCACAGAAAAAGCATTTAGGAAAAAAAAAAACATTTTCTTTCTCTGTCTCTTTCTGCAGAAAAGATATCCCCTGTTACGACTGAAAGCAATGCTATTGAATGTTGGCTCCCAGCTCTGAATAACTGCCTCTCTCCTCCTTTCATATTTGACTGTATTTGCATTTCATTTTGACCTCAAAAAATTCTCTCCTGCCATTCTTGAAAATGCTAGACTAAACTGTTGGTCTTCTTTGCTTGCACGATATTAGGTGCTGACATACATTCGTAGTTGGGCCACACCTGAAGGTGGAAGGACCAATGCAATGTTTAGTTCCAAATTTGCATATACAAGCATTTCCTGGTCAGTAACCATCTGGTGTGTGCAAGTACAGGTGGAGTCCAGTTATTAAGAAAATCACAGGATCATAAAAATAATTTGTTATATCGAATATGGGGAAAATACATATAGTATTGTGACCGTGGCCACTGGCAATTTGCCATGTCTAACAGCAGCGGCACAAGGACAGCTACATAACTGCTGTGCAGCATCTGGTAAACAGTGAACCAAGGGCAAAGCAACTGGTTGTCCTCTGGTGGATCAGGGTTACCACATACCATGCTTCTTGCACAATGTTTAACATTTAACATCTGGCTTTCATCTGCTCCTCCTCACACTCTCCTGATCTGTCTTCTCCAGACTACATCTGCCACAGCGGTGATTCTGTGCCACTGGTGCTCTTTTAATCTGAAGATGGGAGCTAAAGCAGGACGATTGCCCGTGCCATGGCTCCTAACAGGTCCTATTCTGAACGTAGCCTTGGGACTGCCTTTTCTGTACAACAATAATGTACCTGAATTTTCCTTGAAAACCTGAACTCATTCTCTTGTCTCGTGGAACTCTGCGACTCAAGCTTGACAATACCAGTATAAAAAAAAGCAGCGCTTCTTAAACTGCAAAAAATATTTTATTTAAAAATGAGACAGATGTAACTCTTTACAAGGGTGAAAATACAGAATGCAAGAGCTGTTAGATGTAACTTTATATAGAAACATGTTAGTTATACTGAGATTTACATTTTGTTAAAACAAGATTTGTTTAACATGATGTTTTAGGAACGTTTGGCCAGCCAACAAAAAGCACTTGTGTCTTCACTATAACAGGATTTAACCTGTATTCATTTTATAACATTCACCAGCACAGCAATTACTTTATTTGTGACGAGACTACTCATATTTTGCATTCATTTTTCTCCTTAAATGCTACCTTCTGTACACTATCGATTGGTACTTAACAGGGTTGCCACAACGTAAGAATATGTAAGGGTGAGCTTGAAATTCCGAGTTGAGGGCAGTGATATTTCGGTGGACATAGAGCCATTTTAAGTACTCTATAAAGCCTTACCTTCACTTCCAATCCAAGCTAACAGTCAAATGTAGGGCTGCAACTAATGATTTTGATAATTTATTAATCTGGCAATTACTCTGTCAATCGACACTGAATCAACACTGAAGTAACATTCAACTTAGTGGGATGATAGCGAGTCTTCCTCCTCCACAGAGCCTGTAAAAGTATGTTTCCTATTCATATGTTTGTGCATCTCTGTTGTGCTCTCATGCCATACGAGCTCAGACCTACACATTCTGCAACTCACAACCTTTTTTTCTTCGTTCAGATTAAAATGCTCCTAAACTCTTAAGTCACACTGTCTTTTGTGGCACTTGCTCACCATCTGCCTTTTCTGAAATGCATTCACAACTGAATGAAGTATCAATTATATCAATTAAGGCGATTAGTTGTTAAGCTCCAGTGAAGTAGCATCTATCTATTATAAATGCCACAGGAGTTGGATGGGCATCCCAAACAGAAGAAGGGATGGTTCCTTAACCGGATGGGAGGCTCCAAGCAGGCAGATGGGCATCGCAACCAACAGAGAGGAAGGAGCCAAACCCAGAAGTGATGGCTGGAGTGGATGGACGGACAGCCCATCAGAACATGTCACTGGTGACTCTTTATTCCCCCAGAATGCTAGATGGCAGCGGCTCTGGATATCGGTCCCCAGGGCATGCTGAGAAGTGTGGTCTGGCAACACAGCCCAGCTGGGGTCAATGGGTGCCACCGGTGATATTTTCATAACGAAAATTAAAACTAAAAAAATTTTTTGTTTTACAAGAACGAGAACTGAAATTAAGGTAAAAAAAACTAAAACTAAATAAAAATAAAAATTAGTGATATGTGAACAAACTAAAACAAGAACAAAAATTGGGTAAAACAAAAAAAATAGCAATAGCATATTCGTTCAATCTGGTTCAGTCGTGCAGAGGGGTTGTTTGTAGGTCACTCTGAGCGTTCAGTTACATTGCGCTGTTTACTATGTTGTGATCTTGTACTTTAGGCTTACTAAAGTCACATGGCGCAATTTCCGTAAAGCACCATTGTTTGTTTGTTGCACACATTTGGTTTGTCTGGTTGAAGTAGTAAGTACATGTGAGTGACGATGGTGAATTTTGCACAGATGTTTGCGGGTAGAAAGCAAGAGAGTAACATGTGGAAATACTTTAACTATAGGGCAGATGATAATAAAACCAAATGTAGCGTGTGAAAAGAAGAAGAGTCTTGGAGTTTCAGTGCAGGGCCAGCTGGATCAGTGCTTAGTGGAAGTCCAGCACTTCTCTGGTACCATGACTGCACTTCATACAGGGACGTGATGTCACACCTGTCATCATGAAAACAAAAAAAAATAAAATAATGATAACATAAAATAAATTTGTCCACTGGTCTGTGGTGTACATTTGTTTTCTGTGTAATTCTAATAATTATGATCATTTTTGTAGTCAAAACCGCTTAAATTGCGCATTTCCTGATCAAATACAGAGGAGAAACGCAATGTGCGGCAGCAACGAAAGGAGCAGAGCCACAACTCGGACAGCGCTATCCCTCAAACGCTGGGTTGATGCATGCAACTGGAAAATGCCTGTTGCTGTCTCTCTGTATGTCTCCAATTTATTGTTTGCATGTGCGTTTATTATACACCTGACTTTCCACAGTCTGGCTAACATCTTTAATGAATACGTGTGACATATTTAGTCTTGCTGATCGGATATAAAACCGCAGTGAAAAGGCACAAGGCAGACAATACCGTTGCAGCATGGAAGTCCAACTGGTGCTTGTTGCTACTGTTCTACGCAGAGACTCTCGGAGCCAATAAGTTAGCGATATCAGAAAGTCAAGTGCACTGCAGCGGTCCGTTTATTTTTTATTTCTACTTACTGCCAAAATGGAAGATTAAGACTTTTATAACTAAAAGAAAATAAGGAGGACTTTTACATAAAAAGTGAAAGATATTTTTGCGGAGAAAGATAGGCGCGTGGACTTCATTTACAAATAAAGGTAAAATCGTAAACAATCAAAATTGAAATCCATATTTTGTACACCACTCTATACTTTCATTTGTATCGAATGAGTTTGAATTGTGAAATTGCAACTGCAAATGCGCTCTCTCACACCGCTATAAATGTAACATTTTTTCTTAACCAAATATGTACCTTACCTATGTGTATGTGTAAAGAATGCTAATGAGATAACCTGTAGTCAGTGTGCATGCTGCCAGTTGAATAGTAAATAAGCTACTCTTTTGGGTTCATATATTTGTAAATCTGACTGTGAAGGAGTCAGTGCCTCACCAGCCATTACATCACCGAACATCACTGCTTCAGTTCTGGCAGCACAATTAGTCAACATACAGTATACTGGCGCCAGAGCCCGAAGACCTTGTCTGTGCACCTGCATTACTGGCACTCGTCAAGCGAATATTTTCACTGTGTGGCTATCTGTGCAATGGACGCCGTTGCAGTATGAAAAAAATCTCTCAAAATTCATGCTTGTTTAAAGCTTACCAGCAACGTGCTTGCACAGACCGATTTCTTGGTTTGAAATATTTGATCTTGCGAAATATACTCATTAGGCCACTTAATTTATTTGATCATTGATAGCCAAGTTGTGCTTAACAGCATTATGAACTGTGAGTGTATTTTGTTAACTGAAACATAACTGGCATTGAAATATGAGAAGGCCAGCATTTGAGGTCTTGCAACAGAAAAAAAATAAATAAAAAAATTGTACTAATATGTAAAAAAAGCCAGAATTAAATAAAATAAAAACACACAACTAAATAAAAATTGTTGACTTCACTGAAACCTTGAACAAAATAAAAACAAAAACTAAAACTACAATATCAAAACCGAAATATCACTGGGTGCCACAAGGGGGCGCTGCAGGGAGATGCACTTCCTAATAAATGGGACTTGTGCATGACTTGGAAGTACTGTACTTCTATCGGGCAGCAGTCCTGGCACCGGAAGTACTCCCAGGTCCTTAATAAAAGGGACTGTACTCTCTTATCCAGGCAAGTCGGAGCGGGAGGACTTAGAGCAAGAGTATTGTAGAGAGAGAGAAAACCTGTGTTTGTGCTTTGCAACTTTTGGACATATTGTGTGGAATAAATCTTCCATTATTTGAACCTGGGACTATTTGAATGTTTGTGTTTGGAGCTCGCTGACGGCCCAGTTCCATTACACTATGAAAATCTGGCATAAAAAAAAAAATCACACATTTTATTTCCACAATTGAGATTAACTGCTGCTCACCATGAAATATGGAGGACATCTTATTTCTGGCGTGATGTGAACCATTAGTTAATATATTAGTTTGACCACTGACAAGTACAAGCATTTTTAGGGTTCAAGTTGTAGCGGTGCCACATAGTTAGTGTTTAAATGTCAGTTCTGTGTGTGTCTCGTTTCATTGTCCCATTGACTGCGTGTATGTGTATCAGTTAATGTTGTCCCCGTAAAGGAGGACGGATGATGGGAGGAGTTCACAACCACTAATCTGGAAAGCACCTGTGTCAAATCAATCAATTACTGCCGTCACTGACTATTTAAGGAGAAAAGAAGGAGACGAAAGGGGGAACTAGCACGAGAGAGAGAGAGAAAGAGGAGAACCAATACCGCATTCACGAATACAACCTGCTTGCCGATTCATTTCATTGCGCTTGGACCCAGTTTGTTTTTCATTCATCCGGACTGCCTTTCAACCTGCTTGCCGCTGAAGACCCCGGGGTCGAATCATCATTCGCCACACGCCGAGGAATCACGGTGAGGTTGTTCCAACGCCGGGAAATACAAACTCTACAATTGCCGCTAATCAGTATCCGTATTCAGGACATTTATTCACGTTCGGACTGAAGTTCACGATCATTCCGTTTGCTAGTCATTTGTCGTTTGTGTGGTGTGTGTTATATGTTACGTGGACAAGGGAGGGGATTTGTATATATATTTTCAGTTTTGCTTTGGGATTGTTGGGGTGGAGGAATATTTGGGTGTGCATTTGTCTTGTGGCGTGTCTTGTCTCATTTAATACATTTATTCCTCTTTAATTTTACATTCTGCCTACTGTGTCTTTGCATTTCAAACCTTTGATTGTGGGGAAAGTTTATCTGTGTAGGAGTACGGCTTGACAGGAAAGGTTTCTCAGTAAATTATCCAGGCCACAGGTCTTGGAGGTGTAGCTGCCGGCTGGAAACAAGGGGTCGGCCGTTACAAAGTTAAGTAGGAAAATGTGTTCTACGATATAGTAAGTAAATGTAAGCTGATTGTAAGGTCAACCAGTATACAATGAAACAGCAAATCCTTAATTTGGAACAAGGGCACACTTTGGCAGGGCAGCAGGAGAGAAAGCTGCAGATGCAGCAAGGGCTTGCATTGCCTCCTAATATGTAGTAACTTGATTTATTTCCAGATATTGTACTGTCACCCTCAGGTAAAACCACAAAAATCTGCAAACAGCAGCATTACCCCACATGTTCTAAATCCTTCCTCTTCTAATCCTTACTCTATTTGTTTCCATGCTCATCAACGCCAGGCAACATGGACAGTCGACATAGACACTCTTAGAAAGAGTGCTGGAGATTTTCCAAATTTTATTTCACTTTCAGAAGAAGCTGTAGTAAATCAACTAAAAGTGTTGAACATCAGGATACAGTATTGGCTTTTGAATACTGATTCTTTTCAAATACTGAATGAAAATTCTATATTTTTCTCATCCCTAGTTGTAACCTAACAGTTTAGTCCTCTTTCAACCTGGTTGTGTATTACAGCAAGAGCATCATGAAACAATACAAAACCTCTTAAAAAAAAAAAGACTATCAGACTGTCTCGTTTGTCCGTCTTATACATCATCCTTTCTTTCATAACGATGTAAAAGCAATATTTCTATAATCCTTATGTTTAATAATAAATTGTATTACTTTTGTTTTAGTTACCAAGACATAAATCTAATGGCTGCAATCCACTTCCACAAAGAAAAAATAAATAAATAATAAAGTATGACCCTTATCATAACATCTTATAAATTACTGGCATTGCCAAATAATTACTAGACACATGATCTATGGATTAGTTCATCTTCCAGCATAGATGTGACTAAAACCATGAAATGTAATTAGTGCAAAGTTAAAAAAATCTAAAAGTCTGCTTACAAACCCCTTGTATGGTCTAATTATTGCAAAAAGTATAAGACAGCTTTCTCGGGAAACTTGAGTACTGTGGTTC
This sequence comes from Polypterus senegalus, assembly GCF_016835505.1. NCBI lineage: Eukaryota > Metazoa > Chordata > Cladistia > Polypteriformes > Polypteridae > Polypterus > Polypterus senegalus. The sequence continues at coordinate 139,694,185 of NC_053164.1, forward strand.
TTAAATTATTTTGTCAGTGGTACATCCATTTAATAATGGTAAATAAAGCAGATCCACCTAAAAGTAATTTACAAGTAAAACTATTCATCAACACTAAATACTGACACATAGTGTTTGATCCCTAGACTTGTCAAATGTAAAGCAAAATTAAATATGTTTTCATGAGATCAAAAAGAATAATCAAGGGGATATAATCCTCCACTACAACTATTATTCTATTTTATTTTTGCTTATTTTTTGTCAGTAAAAAAATGCATGTTTTTAAACAGCACTGTTTTCTACCTTGCGTATAGTGCCGCTATAATTAAGGTATTTTAAGAATCTATACTAATAAAAGGCAAAGCCCTCACTGACTCGCTGACTGACTGACTGACTCACTGACTCATCACTAATTCTCCAACTTGCCGTGTAGGTAGAAGGCTGAAATTTGGCAGGCTCATTCCTTACAGCTTCCTTACAAAAGTTGGGCAGGTTTCATTTCGAAATTCTACGCATAACGATCATAACTAGAAGCTATTTTTCTCCATTTACTGTAATGGAGTTGAGCTCGAAAGCCGTGGGGCGGAGTTTCGTGTGACATCATCACACCTCCCACGTAATTACACAGTACGTAGAAAACCAGGAAGAGCTCCAAAAAGCGCTTAAGAAAACATGCATTATATAATTAAGAAGGCAGTGAAACAATTAGAAGCGGCGAGTGACATATAAAACCATATTCAGCGCTCACGTGAACTGGCGCGAGTGCGCAGACAAAAAGCAACAGTTCCAAAGAGTGCTGAGCAAAAACCGAATTATATTGCTATGCTCAAATAGATAAACCACACGCCGTGGCGCAATAGTGGAGGCTTCGCCTCTAGCGCTGACGTCCGAGGTTCGATTCCCGAGAGGGGATGCACTGAGTATGTACGCACGCATTTTTATTCATTTTACCTTCGCATCCCCTTGGTTTGAGACGTATGAAAAAATATGCGGTTAACGCAGAAAGACAGATCACCAATTGAAGCTTTATGAATAATGGATACTTTATTCGCGATCAATGATTGTTTTGGTAAAGCCATACTCAGTGTATTCATTAGATGAACGGTAAAAAACTAAGAGCGAGGGGAGGGTAACTTATTGAGGCACGCAGGCAAAACCACAATAGCACGCGGGCTCGATGTACTGTAGTGCGTGTCAACTCGATCTGAATTGCGCGATCTCTTTCGAAAAAATATATCTTTTCAAGTTATATTTAGTTCATATGTGTCAAACTCAAGGCCCACGGGCCACATCCGGCCCGACGTGTAATTAAATCTGTCCCGCGAGATCATTTTATATACTGTATTATTGTTATTAATGGCCCGGGGATATGAAGCGCTGGTAACACAATAAACTACAGATCCCGTAATGCAATGCTTCATCTGCCTTCCCGAACACTTACTGCGTTAATCAAGTCTAGCTTACGATGCTGCAAGTTATTGCAAAGCTAGCCCACACGATGCCGAAGAGAAAAGGTGATTCTGAACATAGAGCCTTTAAAAACCGATGGGAGGCTGAGTATATGTTTACTGACATTGCCGGTAAACCTGTGTGTCTCATTTGTGGAGCTAATGTGGCTGTAATTACAGAATTTAATCTAAGACGGCACTATGAGACAAAACATCAAGATAACCTGAAAGACCTGAATGCAATGCATAAGATACAGAAAGCAGAAGAGTTAAAGAAGAATCTGACACTTCAGCAGACGTTTTTACCCGTGCAAAATCACAAAGTGGTTTCAAGTGAAGCTACTTTTATGAGAAACACAAATGCACCAGTGCAACTTGCCCCACTTTCCCTGTTGCCAAGTAATGTTGAACCAAGTCGGCACAACGGTGTTCCCAAATACGCATTTTGCTGATAAACTGAGTTCGTACGGCGCTTTGGTGACTTTAAGAACAAAACAGAATTTTGAGTTGTTTCACAACCCATTTGCCGTCGATGTGGAAACGGCACCTGTGCAGATTCAGATGGAGGTGATTGAGCTGCAGTGTAATGGCACACTGAAGGCAAAGTACGATACTGCATGGCCCGCACAGTTTATTCACTCCATTCCCGCAGAAATGCTCCAGCTCCGTCTACATGCGGCTCGAACCTTGTGCATGTTTGGTAGCACATATCTGTGTGAGAAGCTCTTCTCAGTCATGAAGACTAACAAAACAGCACACAGGAGTCGCCTCACTGATGAGCACCTGCAGTCCATCCTGAGAATCTCCACAACACAGAACCTCACACCAAACATAAACGAACTTGTTGCCAAAAAAAGATGCCAGGCGTCCAGCTCTGATAAAATGACATATGAGCAAAGACAACTGAATGATTTGATTTGTTATTGCTGAAAAGAACAAATTTTATTTATATTTCCAGGTTTTGTTATGCACCATGTTCATATTTAAATTTGTATAATTTTGACAGGATATATTTTTATGGAAAGCAAAATCTTTTGGGATATTTAAAATTTAAGTTTATTTTTTATATAAAATTACATAAGAGTAAAGAAATTTGAATGTTTGTTCTTTTAACATTTACTTTATTTCTAACTTGTATAATTTAGACAGGATATATTTTTATGTAGAGCAAAATATTATAAGTTATTTAAGGTTTGAGTTGATTTATTCCGGAATAATATTCTGTCGACTAAATAAAAATTCCTTCTATTTAAAATTTAAATCGAGCTTGAATAGAAACGATAGTTCATAATATCCACCCAGACTTGCACGTAAGAGCGGAGTCATCCATTTTAACAAACAGCGTATTGCACTGATACGAAATAGCCTGCCCATTTAATTATTTAGGAATCGATAAATAAATGAAGATTTTGTACAAATAATGTTTTTCATTTTTCTTCCGTCATGCATTCTGGCACCCCAAGCAACAGTTGCTCGCACCCCAAAGACTGTATATATGTGTGTATATATATATATATATATATATATATATATATATATATATGTGTATATATATATATATGTGTATATATATATATATATATATATGTGTATATATATATATATATATATATATGTGTATATATATATATATATATATATATATATGTGTATATATATATATATATATATATATATATATATATATGTATATATATATGTGTATATGTATGTATGTATGTATATGTATATATATGTTTATGTGTGTATATATATATATATATATATATATATGACAGCAACACTCATCACTCACAACAATGACAAAACAATTACATTGTCAATCATGTTACGTTATTATTAAAATGTTTCCTTTTCTTTTTATTACTTCTTTAACACACTACTTACATGAAGCCTTGAGTATTTTGCTAGTTATATATATTTTTTTATTGTCTTTGCTTTGGCCAGCCAGGTTTTCTGGTTACATGTTGGGGAATGATGGATGCATTCTCATATGACTTCTGCATAAATTCAAGAAGAAACTTTGAGCAAAAAATTGAATGCCAAAGATGTACTGTGATAATAAAAATAAGATGGAGGCGAAACAGGAACATCTGTAGAATTTTCATGTCTAACTACTATGAGCAAGACGACAGAAAACTCCAAACACTCAGAGATTTAGAGTCTGTTGTAGCATTCTTTTTTCCTGTTTTGCCTTGTGATTAAAAAAAAAAAAATCAGTGTGTGTTGATGAAAATAAGGCATTCCCTTTTTGATATGCGAGTCCAGATGTACAGAAAAGGCACAAAATATCTTGGGCAGAATAAGCATACTTGCTATTATTAAAATGGTTCATGCAATTCAGCTGTTTTAAAAAAAAACCTACACTCACAGCTGTGTACTCCTCCCCCCCCAATGTGATCTCAAAATTACAAAAAGGCCTTATTGGAGAAACGTCTAGCTCATTATTGGTCTCAGTCCAAGAACCAGGCATGGAGATGACACTGTCTCTCAGACATACAAACAGGTCAAGCAGGGAAGAGGTCCATTTGATGCAATTGACAAAATATACTAAACAGATGCAAAGTTGCAGGGATAATCTGCATACTGGTATATGTACAAAATATCAAATATACTATTTGCCGTATCTCAAGTATTCTGTTCATATGACAAGGCCCAACAAAAATCAACTGATTATTACAAATATAATCTTTATTTTTTTCCAATTTTTCAGACAAAATATACTGTATTTTTTGTAACACACCAGTGAAACCAAAAGCCTTGAAAATACTTTGCAAGCCATCAAACATAGCGGCAAAACTACTTTAAAAATTTTAGAACCCCAACAAACAAACCAGGAATCAAACAGGGTCACAAAGTAAAGGGCATACCCACACAGCAACTTTTGTCCATGTTAATCTTTCACCATTAAAAGTGAGATGATGATGGAAACCGTTACAAAACAAAACAAGCACATAATGCCATTTAATAATTTTAATCTAACTAGCCATAGGTCATACTGTACAGACCCCATCATACAAGCTTCCCTGAAAGAAGGCTTGAGCATTTTTTTTTTTTTTAATTTTTAAGATGGGCATCAAGGCAAAATATTACTGATTTTCCACTGCAAAATTAGGAATATACATTTACAGTATACTGTCACTTGTAACTAGGTTATGTTGGTCATGCTAACTAATTTTGGTTACCTTTTTATTCTGTTGATTCAGCTGTAAAACATACTGGTCTCAAAGCTCAAAGATAATGCCTTCAATATTTCATAATTTCATTCCAAAATATTATTAAGAGTAGATACCAGAACAAAATTATTCCTTTTGGAACTTTTCCCACATTGAAATGTGCTTGATCTGCTAGCCGAGTTATTTATTGAAGGTACATCATGTGGTGTTTTGTTATCTATACAAGTGAGTCACAATTGCTATAACTCTTCCAGGAACAGTGGCAACTCATTCATTAATAGGTTTAATTCCCTTCCAGCTAAAGAGCCACAAAATTTAAATTAATACAGGTAGAATGAAGGTCATCTGATAAAGGAATCTGAGTGTTCAGCCCTTCCTTAGCCATGAACACAGATGCTAAATTAAAAGCTAATATACAGTATTTGTATGCCCAGGTCATTAATATAATAGTATAGCCTACTTAGACAAGGTTTGCTCATTTTCAAAATGCCTCAACAATCTAATAAATGGTTTATATTATTACTTCAAATTCAACACCTTCAAATCTTCTTCCCACCCTCTGTGGTGGCAGAAATCATTGCTAACTCCAGAAAGCCATATGTAGATGGAACTTGCACAGAAACACTATTTCTCACACATTTACTTTCCTAATTCAAAAATGAGAAGATTGACAGCTAAGCATCACGTCATTAGTGTTAGATACAAACAAAAATGTATTTTAAGATTATCTCATTTTACTTGTATGAACTATCATGAAAAAACACTTTCCAGATTTGCGCAAAAGACACAGCTAACACACAATGTTCAGAGCAGACAATCATACATATGTTTCGCAGTTAGAAGACAAAATAAATTATTTATCATAAAAGTATGACTTATGTTCAAGGCATGACAACAATGACCTCAGACTTCACTGTCCTCATAAGCTGAACTGAAGACCTTGCGCCCCTCTTCATTCATTGGTCATGAGTCCCACCCAGTAAGAGACTATTAATTGGCAAATAGTGAGTTTCACCTGATAGCAACAGTGCAAAGTTCACGGAGAGACAAGTACAATAAAACAAATTTAAAAAGTTAATGTTTTCACTTGCTCTTCTTTATCAGAAAGAGAATATGCCTTTGACTTATGTATATCTGAGATGCTTCACAAGCAGAAGGTCAATTCGCCTATTTAGTGTTGCTAAATAATGTCTAGGTAATAGTGTCAAGTATATAAATATAAGAGAGGGAGGTGGGTCTACAACTGAAAAGCACCAGGGTGAATTATTTAATAATTTTTTTTTAGTAAAAATAAGTGTTTGGGATGTTGTGAGCATATGACTTCACATGTGGATTATGCGATAAGACTCACTTTCAACATTCTTCCATAGATATTTTGACTTCATTTGCTGTTTTCCAACTTTGGTTACTACTGACTAATATTGTATCAGAAACTTTATTATGGTAATGCATGAAAACATAATATTCATTTTTTTTAGCCATCACTACAAACTACATGGGGCAAGAAATATAATTCCTTCAAGGAAATTACAAATTCAATGAAAACTGAACTCTATTTCAAAATTAAAGTATCAATTATGGTAATTACTTACACCTGATTGAGTTGGGGGGGGGGTATTTTTTATGTGTTTTCATTTAAGCCTGTAATGCCAAAAAAATGGAAATATTCCATAGGGGGTGATTGTTTTCTAAACCCACGGTAAATATACATTGGTTAAAAAGATTGGTCGGAAAAAAAAGAATCAGAAAAAAAAATGTACAAAACCGGTACTGTATATGGACCCACCCCTATTTATTTAAATGAAATGAAGCATCTCTTTTAAAAAGTACACCAAAACATTTACAGCATGAAAAGTGAATACAGTTTTAAAAAATCTCAGTACTTCTTTAATGCATGCCCTATTTTTCAACTTCTTAATCATTTTAACGCAACACTGTGTATGAATCAGCTTGAAATTCATCAGTGGCAAACTAAAATGTGCAACAAAAAAAATAACCTATTATTACTAATCATATCACATTAAAAGTTGGCTTTGGCACTCTGATTCTATCTAATTTCAAGTTTTCAAGTTTTATTTTTTGTTAAACCACTTGTACCCTCTTCTGCCTACTTTGTACATTTGGCTACTAAGAAAACTGCTGAATACACAAACAAAAAGACATCACAAACATGATGCTCATAACATTTAAAAGGTCCAATCTACCAACCACTGAAACATACCAATTGCACTGAATTGAAATAGAAATGAATGCTGATATATTGAATTTCAAGTCTTAATGAGCTTTCCCTCACATTAGCACCACAGCTGCTACGAAAATTTAAACAAGTCGGCAGAGCTTTCTAGTCCCAATCAACAAAGTGTTATTAGTCTGCATTAGTGCTGATTATCAAAGTTCAGCAAAGCGTTATTTGCAGTGAATCTGCGGCGTTCGCCACTGTTTTGTCAAAATTTTTTACTAATAATTAAATCAATTTAGGCAAACTTTTTTTCAGTGTGCCATAATGCTTTGTGAAGCCAGCACACCATCCTCCAGAGCTGTAACAGCCAACAATGAATGGGACCACCCCCTGGGTATATAATCCTGATGATTTACATTACAGACTGTGTGGAACATAGTTAGTGGTAGAGATGAGAGTAAGTGAGAAATAAAGAAATTAAAGGACTTATTGCTGGGATATTGTTTTTCTTAAGTGTTCAGTGCAGTTGTTAAAAGAGTTTTTTTTTTTTTTTTTTTTAAAACCTTGTTAGTTTGCGGCCATTTCTTGTATTTTGTTTGTGGTTATTGTTCCATCCTTGTCTTTTGGGGGGAAAGGTGTGGTTGGCTTTCTGTGTGGTTAAAAAACAAAAAACCCTAGTATTTGTTCTCTGGTTGTTTTGTGTTGTTTGGGTATTTTATATTTTTATATTTCAATTCCCACGAAGACTGGAGGAAGGAGAGCTGGCCGTGGACATGGAGTTAATGGAGAGCAAGCAGCAGTGCAGCCAAAAGCTGTGGCCAGGACTCCAGATCCTTAACAGGTCACCCTGAAAATGAGTACTAGGCAGTAAACAGAAGCAGACACCTATATTCATGATGTGCCACATGTTGCCATCACCAAGGCAGCCACATGTCACCTGTCTGGGTCTATTTTAGTATATTGATCAGGATCAGGCCACTGCGTTGAGCAACCTTTGCCGGCAGAAGGAATGCAGGGGACAGCCTAGCTCCCATATGGTTATTAACCCCCTAATCAACCATATGAAGAACCACCACAGGTTACTGTGGAATCAGTATCAGTGCAGCATAGGGCAGGGCTGGCAGGCCTCCACTGGTTCATCTTCGGTATGTGTTGCCTCCTCCCACTCCCGGCACCACGTGTATCAGAATCTGCCAGTGGAAGCCAGTGCTCAGCCACAGAAGCTTACAACCACACGTAGCCAGTGTGCTTTTCTTCCTCTTCCATATCCTCCCCAACGCCTCCTGCTAGCATACAGCAACAGTCCACCATCACCCAGCTGCTGGCACGTAACAGGACCCTACTACTCACCCACTTCCAAATACAACATCTGAATGTGCACCTGGCAAAATTATTGGTGTTGCAGCTCCTGCCCCATCAGCTGGTAGACATAGCCCACCTTCCGCCAGCTGATAAGTTGTGGCATCCCCACCTGGCTGTCCCAGCCCTCCACCAGCACGTGTCACAGACTGAAGGCCTGTCTCTCGACTACGCTGTGGGCAGAATCGTCCAATTTACCACCAATACAAGGACAAGCAACCACTTGCAGAGGTGGTATGTATCATTTACTGCCCACTCGGTTACCCTTCAAGGGGCTGAGTTGGGTGACATTAGGGGAGGCATTATTAGAGTTTGGAGTGCCACTGTAGAGGATCAGGAAGAGACCAGACACCCTCCCTTCCTCTGCCACTTTCATCTCCTCCTACTGCATAGCTGCCTCCAAACCAAGCACAAGCTACACTGAGCTATCCAGCAAACATCCCCACAGCTATGCTATGGAACTGCACAATTGGTGCCAGGCAGAGATGGGGGACTCGAGTCACATTTTTCAAGACTTGAGACTTGCTTGATTGAAGTAAGAAAATGACTTGACTTTGACTTGAGAGTAAGTGACTTGAGACTTGACTTAAAGTGGAAGACTCGGCAATGACTTGAACTTTTAAATATAATTAAATATAATTCGTTTAATAAAATAAAATAATTTAATAAAATAATTATGACTCAGTAGCACCATAATTGGTGCCTGCCTATAATGCTGCACAACTCTTAACGCGTTACCAAGAAGAAGAAGAACGCTGCACAACTCAAACCGCCCAAACATGGCAGACAATAGTCGAGCTCCTCATATAGTCACGCTTTGGCTATAAGGACTTTGAACTAGACCGTACTAACAAAAAGATTTGCGGATGCAGAGAATGCAACGAGAGTATCAGACACGACAACCACAACATCAAATTTCATCCGGCACTTCAAAAACCACAAGGAAAGGTAAGAAAGTCGAATTCTTTATAGTCAATTTAATAAAATGATTACTAATTAATTAAATTAATCTTTTCTGTTTGTCATAATTTAGCCTTGGTTGCATGTTTTTTTATCAGAAATGTGATAATCATCTCATAAATAAAACGCTATAACGTTAGCAGTGGCGTAGCCACATTTTAATGTTGAGTGCAACTTGAAATGAAAGGGCTTCTCGATATTACATGTAAACTATAATGTCTATATTAAATGTGCGCATTTTCAAGCGTTTGTATGGACTGACTACGTGTGGTTAGTTGAATGGCAGCTCATGTAACGTTATACTGCATGAAAATCTAAGATGAAAGCGTCGGTGCAATCACTTCTCCTTCAATAACTCGTTCAAAACTTTTTGGTCATACAGACAAGAATAATTTCATCATTCGAATCGGTTACGTTAAGTGTCTGTAATTTTTTTGTGTACACTCACAATAACAACAAAATGTTGTGTGCTGTATAACAATGAAACCAGTTCAAAGAGAAAACAAATATATCAGATTATATATTATGTATGAAGCGTGTATATTGCGTCCACGTAGAGATGACGATTAAGCTTCATAACTTCATCACTGGGCTATATTAACATACTTTGTACATTATATTTATATTCTGCTGAAATGAAAAAAAATTAACGAGATTCATCACTAACGTTAGATTAAAAAGAGTGGATAAATCCCCTACTGTGCCTTTATAATGGACAGCATAAGTATTAAAGCATCATATATAAAACATACTAGATAAATCTTCAGTCACAATACTTTAATTTAGAAGGTTCATAGCCTGTATAAATACTTAAGTCTTACATTCTGTCAGTACATATAGTACATATCATTAAGAAATTGTTTTTTTGAGGAAAACATTTCAGGATTTCTCTCTATATAATGGATATGTATGGCACTCCGAAGTTTGAATTTCCAAAATGCAGTTTAAATGCAGCTAAAATATATATGGATCATCTCTCGGTAGTAGATCCCTTTTGAAAGGCGCTACACAGCGGCTGTGGTATAGAAATTACATTTTCTATGTGAACATTCAAATTTGTGCCTCTGGTAATGTGCCTTACCGGCATTTAAAGAAAATTATTTTTGTGTCCTCTGCAGTGTTAAGAGAGAAAGGCTTTGGTTTGGGATAAAAGGAAAAAAGGTGTAAAGAAAGGAAAGTTGCCTTTTCTTTTATATAGTATAGAGAGATGTGTTCGCTGACGTTATGATCGCCTTTTGGGGACAGTCGCGGTGGGTCTTGTGTAGACTGGTGAGACGTCCCTGCCATTAATCGGCTGTGATGGCACTGTCAGTCCTCCACTCCTGTGCGTGTCTTCATAATCCGAGGTGAGGACCTCATAATCGTATACGTGCAAAGAAAGTGTGAATCGCCTTAATATTATTTTGCCGTGGTGTAGAAAAGGGGTCCGTGTTTGCACTTGTCTGGGCTATAGCGGGGGGAGGATGAAAAAAATTAAAAGTGCTCACTTTGACTTAAGGCAGAAGCGCAGTCACCGTCTCAAAGGCGGCACAGCTATGCGCAGCGCTGGCTGCTCGACTTTTGCAGGGCAGGAGACCACAGTTTTTGCAGACACGTTCATGATATCAAAAGTCTCAGTGCTCTTTGGAGGTCATTCATATATTATATATATATATCAAAATACCCGTGCCTCTTGGCGAGAAGTAGTGTGTTAAAGAAGTAATGAAAAAGAAAAGGAAACATTTTAATAATAATGTAATATGATTGACATTGTCATGAGTGTTGCTGTCATATATATGCCTGCCTAAATAAGTCACCCTCGCTTTGCTCTTACTTTATTTACCGTTCATTTAATCATGGCTAATGGTGGAAAAATTATAAAATGGAAAGAGGATGGCTTTACCAAAACAATTGATGGCGAATCGATTATTCATAAAGCTTGAATTGGTGATCTGTTTTTCTGTGTTAACCTCATATTTTTTCATACTTCTTCTCAAACTAAAGTGGTGCGAGGGTAAAATGAATCGGGATGCGCTGATCAATGTAATCGGTGTACCAGGAAATCATGCATTGACAAAAGCTCCCCTTTGCTTGTAATGCAAAGTGTGAATAAATGCATTATTTTTTAAAGCGTTATGGAGCACATGCATCGAAGCTTCTCAGCTGTGCTTGTGCTAAGAAAAGGAAAGATTTTAAAAATAACGTAACACGATTGTCAATGTAACCTTTTGTAAGTAGTGCCTGGAGGATTCAGTGTGGAGAAAGTCTAGAGACAGCGTGTGTATTAACTTGTGGATTTTTCTGTGAGTATTTGGTGGCAGTCTGACGAAGTTGCTTCAGAAGACGGCGTTAGCCGCGAAGCTCAGCTCAGAGCGAAATGAGATGAATGGAAAGGGAGATGATGACGTGACTCCACCACACGCCTTAACTGTCAATCCCCCACAAACACAGTCTCTCGGAATTTGCATAAGCACACCCCTTCACCTACAATTTTAACTTAGTTACTAAATGATCAAAACTCTCGTTTATATCCTACGTCCTCTCATTAAACTTCTATCCCGCATTACCTGTGGGCATGTGTAACGCCAGCGGTAGCCTGTCTATGAACTTAATTTAAAGTTTAGGTTTACACCTTGCTTTCTTTCCGAGGTAGCAGCACTCATGAATATGGTAGTATATGTCACTCGCTCGCTTCTTATTGTTTAGCTGCCTTCTCAATTATATAATGCATGTTTTCTTAAGCGCTTTTGGAGGTCTTCCTGGTTTTCACGCACTGCGTTGACAGTCAGTTCACGTGATTACGTGAGAGGCATGATGATGTCACCGAAACTCTGCCCCCGTCATTCCAGCTCAACTCCATTACAGTTAATGGAGAAAATACCTTCCAGTTATGACCATTAGGCTAGAATTTGAAATGAAACCGCCCAACCTTTGTAAGTAAGCTGTAAGGAATGAGCCTGCCAAATTTCAGCCTTCTACCTACACGGGAAGTTGGAGAATTAGTGATGAGTCAGTGAGTGAGTGAAGGCTTTGCCTTTTATTAGTATATATATATATATATATATATATATATATATATATATATATATATATATATATATATATATATATATATATATATATATATATATATATATATATATATATATATATATATATATATACTAGCAAAATACCACTTAGCGAGAAGTAGTGTGTTAAAGAAGCAATGAAAAAGAAAAGGAAACATTTTGAAAATAACGTAACATGATTGTCAATGTTGTGAGTGATGAGTGTTGTTGTCATATATATATATATATATATATTTACACACACACACACACACATATATATATTATATATATATATATATATATATATATATCTATATATATCTATACATATACACATACATACACACACATATATACACACAAATACATATATATACATATATACACACACACATATATAAACATATATATACATATACATACATATCTACATATATACACACACAGCTATTTCACTTCAGTGCAATACGCTGTTTGTTAAAACGGATGACACCCGCTCTTACGTGCAAGTCTGCGTGGATATTATGAACTATCGTATTTGTTCAAGTTCTATTTAAATTTTAAATAGAAGGAATTTTTATTTAGTCGACAGAAATATCTTTGGTAGGAATGGTAAAACAGACAGGACTATTATTCCTGAATAAATCAACTCAAACCTTAAACAACTTATAATATTTTGCTCTCCATAAAAATATATCCTGTCTAAATTATACAAGTTAAAAACAAAGTAAACATTAAAAGAACAAACATTCAAATTTCTTTACTCTTATGTAATTTTATATTTTATAAAAATAAACTTAGATTTTAAATATCCCAAAAGATTTTGCTCTCCATAAAAATATATCCTGTCAAAATTATACAAATTCAAATATGAACATGCTGCATAACAAAACCTAGAAATATAAATAAAATGTGTTCCTTTCAGCAATAACAAATCAAATCATTCAGTTGTCTTTGCTCATATGTCATTTTAGAGCTGGACGCCTGGCATCTTTTTTTGGCAACAGGTTCGTTTCTGTTTGCTGTGAGGTTCTGTGTTGTGGAGATTCTCAGGATGGACTGCAGGTGCTCATCAGTGAGGCGACTCCTGTGTACTGTTTTGTTAGTCTTTATCACTGAGAAGAGCTTCTCACACAGATATGTGCTACCAAACATGCACAAGGTTTGAGCCGCATGTAGACTGACTTTTTTTGTTCTTCAAAGTCACCAAAGCGCCGTGCAAACTCAGTGCGCTCAGTTTATCAGCAAAGTGCGATTTGGGAACACCGTAGTGACGACTTGGTTTAACATTACTTGGTAATAGGGAAAGTGGGGCAAGTGGTTGTGTCTCCCATAAAAGCAGCCTCAATTGAAATCACTTTGTGATTGTGCATGGGTAAAAACGTCCGCTGAAGTGTCAGATTCTTATTTAATTCTTCTGCTTTCTGTATCTTCTGCATTGCATTCAGGTCTTTCAGGTTACCCTGATGTTTTGTCTTATAGTGCCGTCTTAGATTAAATTCTGTAATTACAGCCACATTAGCTCCACAAATGAGACACACGGGTTCAGTAGACATATACTCAGCCTCCCAGTAAGTGTTAAGCAAGGCAGCTGAAGCGCTGCATTATGGGATCTGTAGTTTATTGTGTTACCAGCGCTTCATATACCGGGCCATTAATAACAATAATACAGTAAATAAAATGATCTCGGGCGGATATAATTACGCCGGGCGGATGTGGCCCAGCCCTTGAGTTTGACACATATGGACTAAATAGAACTTGAAAAGATATATTTTTCAAATGTGATCGCGCAATTCAGATAGAGTTGACGCTACAGCCTGCATGCCTCAATAAGTCATCCTCCCTCGCTCTTACTTTTTACCGTTCATCTAATGAATACACTGAGTATGGCTTTACCAAAACAATCATTGATGGCAAATAAAGTATCCATTATTCGAGTATGTAGATCGGGATATATATATATATATATATATACCAGCGTGTCGCAGCGGAGAAGAAGTGTGTTAAAAAAGCTATGAAAAAGAAAAGGGAACATTTTAAAAATAGCGTAACATGACTGTCAATATACAGTATTTGTTTTGTGAGTGTTACTGAGTGTTGCTGTCATCAAGGATTTGATTATCATTATTTCTTTCAATCAGGTTCGTATTTGTAGGATGTGTTGTGTTCAAGTTACATTCCGTGTTTGTCAATCGTTGTAAAGATAACAGGTTTCATTCATCGATTCGTTTCTTACTGCATCAATAAACAGCTCGTCTTCTTCTTTATCTGAGACCTGACACACTGCATGCACTGGTTTTTTGTCTTCCTTTAGCGGGACATTGACTTTTTCCACCGTGTGCTTTGTTTCCGCAGTAGCTGGATTTATGAATATGCTTGTATGTATCAGACGCTTCATATTTTTGCTGCCTTTTCAATTGTGTAATTCGGTTTTTGTTCAGCGCTCCTTGGAACTGTTGCTTTATGGCTGTGCACTGCGTCCAGTTCCGTGAGCGCTCAGTGTACATGCATCGAAGGTTCCCAGCTGTGCTGGTGCCATCTCGTGCTATGTCCATGGCTGTATTTAATGTTACCTTAGTCCTGGCACTTAAAACTTTCTCTACGCAGTTTCGCTGAGTTTGTGTCAAACACCACCCTGACCATCTCATCTTCCTCTGCATAAGCACAGTCCATCACCCGTGAATATTTACCCGTGGCAGTTAAGCTATTGGATTGCCGCTGACGGACGACCTTATATGGGCAGGCACTAAATTACAAGCGCCAGCGCAGCCTGTCTATGAACTTAATTTAAAGTGTAGGTTTACATCGTGCTTTGTTTCAGTAGCAGAACTCATGAATATGGTTGTATATGTCACTCGCTTCTTCTTACTGTTTAAGCTGACTTCTCAATTATATAATGCATGTTTTCTTCAGCGCTTTTGAGGTCTTCCTGGTTTTCTATGTACTGCGTGATTACGTGGGAGGCGTGATGTCACACTAAACTCCACCCCAGGGATTGAAGCTCATCTCCATTACAGTAAATGGAGAAAAACTGCTTCCAGTTATGACCATTACGCATAGAATTTCGATATAAAACCTGCCCAACTTTTGTAAGGAAGCTGTAAGGAATGAACCTGCCAAATTTCAGCCTTCCACCCACACGGGAAGTTGGAGAATTAGTGATGAGTCAGTGAGTGCTTTGCCTTTTATTAGTATATATATATATATATATATATATATAATATACACACACATACACACATACATACATACATATCTACAAATATATATTAGGGGTGAGACTCGATTAAAAAAGATAATCTCATTAATTAGAGGCTTTGTAATTAATTAATCTTGATTAATCGCATGTAACCGTACAAGTAAATTTGCCCCAAAGCGCAAAGGTTTTTTTTTTTTAATGTAAAAGGGTCCATCCATCCATCCATCCTCTTCCGCTTATCCGAGGTGGTCGGGGGCAGCAGCAAGCAGAGGCCCAGACTTCCCTCTCCCGGCCACTTCTTCCAGCTCTTCGGGAGAATCCCAAAGGCGTTCCCAGGCCAGCCGGAGACATAGTCCCTCCAGCGTGTCCTGGGTCTTCCCGGGGCCTCCTCCCGGTTGGGCGTGCCGGAACACCTCACCAGGGAGGCGTCCAGGAGGCATCCTGATCAGATGCCGAGCCACCTCATCTGACTCCTCTCGATGCGGAGGAGCAGCGGCTCTACTCTGAGCCCCTCCCGGATGACTGAGCTTCTCACCCTATCTTTAAGGGAAAGCCCAGACACCCTGCGGAGGAAACTCATTTCAGCGCTTGTATTAGCGATCTCGTTCTTTGGTCACTACCCATAGCTCATGACCATAGGTGAGGGTAGGGCGTAGATCGACTGGTAAATTGAGAGCTTTGCCTTACGGCTCAGCTCCTTTTCACCACGACAGACCGATGCAGAGCCGCATCACTGCGGATGCCGCACCGATCCGCCTGTCGATCTCACGCTCCATTCTTCCCTCACTTTCGTGAACAAGACCCGAGATACTTGAACTCCTCCACTTGGGGCAGGATCTCTCCCCAACCCTGAGAGGGCACTCCACCCTTTTCGGCTGAGGACCATGCTCTCGGATTTGGAGGTGCTGATTCTCATCCCAGCCGCTTCACACTCAGCTGCGAACCGATCCAGAGAGCTGAAGATCACGGCCTGATGAAGCAAACAGGACAACATCATCTGCAAAAGCAGTGACCCAATCCTGAGTCCACCAAACGGACCCCTTCAACACCCTGGCTGCGCCTAGAAATTCTGTCCATAAAGTTATGAACAGAATGGTGACAAAGGGCAGCCCTGGCGAGTCCAACTCTCACTGGAAGCGGGCTCGACTTACTGCGGCAATGCGGACCAAGCTCTGACACGGTTGTACAGAGACCGAACAGCTCTTATCAGGGGTCCGGTACCCCATACTCCCGGAGCACCCCCACAGGATTCCCGAGGGACGGTCGAATGCCTTTTCCAAGTCCACAAAACACATGTAGACCGGTCGGGCAAACTCCCATGCACCCTCAGGACTCTGCTAAGGGTGAAGAGCTGGTCCACTGTTCGCGACCAGGGCCGAAAACCACACTGTTCCTCCTGAATCCGAGGTTGACTATCCGGCGGACCCTCCTCTCCAGAACCCCGAATAGACTTTTCCAGGGAGGCTGAGGTGTGATCCCTCTATAGTTGGAACACACCCTCCGGTCCCCTTTTAAAGAGGGGACCACCACCCGGTCTGCCAATCCAGAGGCACTGTCCCGATGTCCATGCGATGTTGCAGAGGCGTGTCAACCAAGACAGTCCTACAACATCCAGAGCCTTAAGGAACTCGGTATCTCATCCACCCGGGGCCCTGCCACCAAGGAGTTTTGACCACCTCGGTGACTTCAGTCCCAGAGATGGGAGAGCCCACCTCAGAGTCCCCAGGCTCTGCTTCCTCGTGGAAGGCATGTTAGTGGGATTGAGGAGGTCTTGAAGTACTCCTCCCACCGACCCTAGCGTCAGTGAGGTCAGCAGCGCACCATCCCACCATATACGGTGTTGACACTGCACTGCTTCCCCTCCTGAGGCGCGGACGGTGGACCAGAATCTCCTCGAAGCCGTCCGAAGTGTTCTCCATGGCCTCTCCAAACTCCTCCCATGCCCGAGTTTTGCCTCAGCAACAACGAAGCAGCGTTCGCTTGGCCTGCGGTACCTATCAGCTGCCTCCAGAGACCCACAGGACAAAAAGTCCTATAGGACTCCTTCTTCAGCTTGCGGCATCCCTCACGCGGTGTCCACCAGCGGGTTGGGGATTGCCGCCACGACAGGCACCGACCACCTTGCGGCCACAGCTCCGGTCAGCCGCCTCAACAATAGAGCCGGAACATGGCCCATTGGACTCAATGTCCCCACCTCCCTCGGGGCGTGGTTGAAGTTCTGCGGAGGTGGGAGTTGAAGCTACTTCTGACAGGGGACTCTGCCAGCCGTTCCCAGCAGACCCTCACAACACGTTTGGGCCTACCAGGTCTGACCGGCATCTTCCCCACCATGAAGCCAACTCACCACCAGGTGGTGATCAGTTGACAGCTCCGCCCCTCTCTTCACCCGAGTGTCCAAGACATATGGCGCAAGTCCGGCGACCACGACCACAAAGTCGATCATCGACCTGAGGCCTAGGGTGTCCTGGTGCCAAGTGCACATATGAACACCCTTATGCTTGAACATGGTGTTGTTATGGACAATCCGTGGCGAGCACAGAAGTCAATAACAAAACACGCTCGGGTTCAGATCGGGGGCCATTCCTCCCAATCACGCCCTTCCAGGTCTCACTGTCATTGCCCGTGAGCATTGAAGTCTCCCAGCAAAGCGAGGGAATCCCAGAAGGTATGCCCTCTAGCAACCCCTCAGAGACTCCAAAAGGGTGGATACTCCAAACTGCTGTTGGCATACGCACAAACAACAGTCAGGACCCTTCCCCACCCGAAGGCGGAGGAGGCCACCCTCTCGTCCACGGGGTAAACCCCAATGCACAGGCTCCAGTGGGGGCAATAAGTATGCCCACACCTGCTCGGCCTCTCACGGGGCAACTCCAGAGTGGTAGAGAGTCCAGCCCCTCTCAAGGAGATTGGTTCCAGAGTCCAAGCTGTGCGTCGAGGTGAGTCCGACTATATCTAGCGGAACCTCTCGACCTCGCGCACTAGCTCAGGCTCCTTCCCCTTCAGAGGTGACATTCCGTCCCAAGAGCCAGTTTCTGTAGCGAGGATCAGACCGCCAAGGTCCCGCCGGCCACCACCCAACTCACACTGCACCCAACCTCCTTGGCCCCTCCCATAGGTGGTGAGCCCATGGGGAGGAGGACCCACGTTACCTCTTGGGCTGTGCCCGGCAGCCCATGGGTGCAGGCCCGGCCACCAGGCTCGCCATCGAGCCCCACCTCCAGGCCTGGCTCCAGAGGGGCCCGGTGACCAGCGTCGGGCAAGGGAAAGCGTCGTCCAAGTTTTATTTTTCATTGGAGGTTTGTTGAACGCTCTTTGTCTCATCCCTCACCTAGGACCAGTTTGCCTTGGGTGGCCCTACCAGGGGCATAAAGCCCCGGACAACATAGCTCCTAGGATCATTGGGACCGCAAACCCCTCCACCACGATAAGGTGGCGGTTCGCATTGCTAGTGCTAACAGCATACAGCGAGCACAGAATCTGTGTAACATGTTTTGCTTTTAGATGGTACCGTAAGGTTGAAGTGCTTCGGTGGTATGCAAACTCCTTTTTGCACAGTTTGCACAAAACCACGCTTTTATCAAGGCTTCCGTCGGGTAGTCTTTTGAAATTAAATTTGCCTCCGTTCAGTCCTAGCAACGCGTTTTCTTCAGACTCTTCCATTTTTGTAGCTCTGATGTGTGCATCAATGTAGTCGATGTACCAGGAAATCATGCATTGACAAAAGTTCCCCTTTGCTTGGAATGCAAAGTGTGATTAAATTCGTTATTTTTTAACGCGTTATGGAGCACATGCATCGAAGCTTCTCAGCTGTGCTTATGCTAAGAAAAGGAAACATTTTAAAAATAACATAACATGATTGTCAATGTAACCTTTTGTAGGGTCTGTCCCTGAGACTTACTGCCATCGCGAAGCAGAACCTTACTGGAAATTGGAGGCATTTGAATCGAAATGGGAGATCAGAGAGTATAACGGGGATGCGAGGAATACAAACTCTCACCCCTGAACAACTGCCAGTAAAAATAGTTGCCTCAATTAGGTTCTTTTGCAGACACGTGACCTGAAGTCTCGTGCCGTTACAAAGTCTCTGCGGCTGTAAGGTTTTCAGTAATATTAGTGGTGTCCCAACCCTCAAAATCAGATTAAGCTCAGTAGTGCCTGGAGGATTCAGAGTGTGGAGAAACCCTAGAGACAGCGTGTGTATTAATTTGTGGATTTTTCTGTGAGTATTTGGTGGCAGTGTCACAAAGTTGCTTCCACAAGACCACGTCAGCTGCGGAGCTCAGCTCAGAGCGAAATGAAGTGAATGAAATGAGGTGAATGGGAGGGGAGATGATGACGTCAATCCCCCCTACAACCACAGTCTCTCAGAATTTGCATAAGCACAGTCCTTCACCAGCAATTTTAACTTAATTACAAAGTGATCAAAACTCTCATTTATACCCTGCGTCCTCTCATTAAACTTGTATCCCGCGAATATCGTATTAGTAGTGGGCATGACAAACGCCAGTGGCAGCCTGTCTATGAACTTAATTTAAACTTTAGATTTACACCGTGCTTTGTTTCCGCAGTAGCTGCACTTATGAATATGCTTGTATGCGTTACTCGCTCGCTTCTTATTGTTTAGCTGCCTTCTCAATTGTATAATGCATGTTTTCTTCCGCTCTTTGGAGCTCCTCCTTGTTTTCTACGTACTGCGTTTACAGTCAGTTCACGTGATTACGTGGGAGGCGTGATGATGTGACACACAACTCCGCCTCCCACGGCCATTGCGCTGCAGTCTATTACAGTATATGGACAAAAAATAGGTTCCAGTTATGACCATTATGCGTAGAATTTCGAAATGAAACCTGCCTAACTTTTGTAAGTAAGCTGTAAGAAATGAGCCTGCCAAATTTCAGCCTTCTACCTGCACAGTAAGTTGGAGAATTAGTGATAAGTGAGTCAGTCAGTGAGGGCTTTGCCTTTTATTAGTGTATATCTATACTAATAAAAGGCAAAGCCCTCACTCACTCACTCACTCACTCACTGACTCATCACTAATTCTCCAACTTCCCGTGTGGGTGGAAGGCTGAAATTTGGCAGGTTCATTCCTTACAGCTTCCTTACAAAAGTTGGGCAGGTTTTATTCGAAATTCTACGCGTAATGGTCATAACTGGAAGCTGTTTTCTCCATTTACTGTAATGGAGATGAGCTTGAGCGCTGTGGGGCGGAGTTTCTTGTGACATCATCACGCCTCCCATGTAATCACGCGGTACATAGAAAACCAGGAAGACCTCCAAAAAGCGCTGAAGAAAACATGCATTATATAATTGAGAAGGCAGCGAAACAATAAGAAGCGGCGAAAGTGACATATACAACCATATTCATGAGTTCTGCTACTGGAAACAAAGCACATGTAAACCTACACTTTAAATTAAGTTCATAGACAGGCTGCGCTGGCGTTTGTAATTTAGTGCCTGCCCATATAAGGCCGTCCGTCAGCGGCAATCCAATAGCAAACTCCACTAAATATTCACGGGTGAAGGACTGTGCTTATGCAGAGGAAGATGAGATGGTCAGGGTGGTGTTTGACACAAACTCAGCGAAACTGCGAGAGAAAGTTTTAAGTGCCAGGACTAAGGTAACATTAAATACAGCCATGGACATAGCGAGATGGCACCAGCACAGCTGGGAACCTTCGATGCATGTACACGAGCGGCTCCGTGAACTGGCGCGTGCACAGATAAAGCAACAGTTCCAAAGAGCTGAACAAAACCGAATTACACAATTGAAAAGGCAGCAAAAATATGAAGCGTCTGATACATACAAGCATATTCATAAATCCAGCTACTGCGGAAACAAAGCACACGGTGGAAAAAGTCAATGTCCGCTAAAGGAAGACAGTGTAAAAAACCGTGCATGCAGTGTGTCAGGTCTCAGATAAAGAAGAAGACGAGCTGTTTATTGATGCAGTAAGAAACGAATCGATGAATGAAACCTGTCATCTTTACAGCGATTGACAAACACGGAATGTAACTTGAACACAACACATCCTACAAATACGAACCTGATTGAAAGAAATAATGATAATCAAATCCTTGATGACAGCAACACTCAGTAACACTCACAAAACAAATACTGTATATTGACAGTCATGTTACGTTATTTTTAAAATGTTCCCTTTTCTTTTCTAGCTTTTTAACACACTACTTCTCCGCTGCGATACGGGTATATATATATATATATATATCCCGATCTACATACTCGAATAATGGATACTTTATTGCCATCAATGATTGTTTTGGTAAAGCCATACTCAGTGTATTCATTAGATGAGCGGTAAAAAGTAAGAGCGAGGGAGGATGACTTATTGAGGCATGCAGGCTGTAGTGCGTCAACTCTATCTGAATTGCGATCACATTTGAAAAAATATATCTTTTCAAGTTCTATTTAGTCCATATGTGTCAAACTCAAGGGCCGGGCCACATCCGCCAGTGTAATTATATCCGCCCCGAGATCATTTTATATACTGTATTATTGTTATTAATGGCCGGGTATATGAAGCGCTGGTAACACAATAAACTACAGATCCCATAATGCAGCGCTTCAGCTGCCTTGCGACACTTACCGCGTTAATCAAGTCTAGCTTATGATGCTGCAAGTTATTGCGAAGCTAGCTCACACGATGCTGAAGAGAAAAGTTGATTCTGAAAATAGAGCCTTTAAAACCGATGGGAGGCTGAGTATATGTTTACTGAACCCGTGTGTCTCATTTGTGGAGCTAATGTGGCTGTAATTACAGAATTTAATCTAAGGCGGCACTATGAGACAAAACATCAGGGTAACCTGAAAGACCTGAATGCAATGCAGAAGATACAGAAAGCAGAAGAATTAAATAAGAATCTGACACTTCAGCGGACGTTTTACCCGTGCACAATCACAAAGTGATTTCAAGTGAAACTGCTTTTATGGGAGACACAAATGCACCAGTGCAACTTGCCCCACTTTCCCTGTTGCCAAGTAATGTTAAACCAAGTCGTCACTACGGTGTTCCCAAATCGCACTTTGCTGATAAACTGAGCGCACTGAGTTTGCACGGCGCTTTGGTGACTTTGAAGAACAAAAAAAGTCCGTCTACATGCTGCTCGAACCTTGTGCATGTTTGGTAGCACATATCTGTGTGAGAAGCTCTTCTCAGTGATAAAGACTAACAAAACAGCACACAGGAGTCGCCTCACTGATGAGCACCTGCAATCCATCCTGAGAATCTCCACAACACAGAACCTCACACCAAACAGAAACGAACTTGTTGCCAAAAAGATGCCAGGCGTCCAGCTCTAAAATGACATATGAGCAAAGACAACTGAATGATTTGATTTGTTATTGCTGAAAGGAACACATTTTATTTATATTTCCAGGTTTTGTTATGCAGCATGTTCATATTTGAATTTGTATAATTTTGACAGGATATATTTTTATGGAGAGCAAAATCTTTTGGGATATTTAAAATCTAAGTTTATTTTTATATAAAATTACATAAGAGTAAAGAAATTTGAATGTTTGTTCTTTTAACGTTTACTTTATTTCTAACTTGTATAATTTAGACAGGATATATTTTTATGGAGAGCAAAATATTATAAGTTGTTTAAGGTTTGAGTTGATTTATTCAGGAATAATATTCCTGTCTGTTTTACCATTCCTACCAAAGATATTTCTGTCGACTAAATAAAAATTCCTTCTATTTAAAATTTAAATAGAACTTGAACAAATACGATAGTTCATAATATCCACGCAGACTTGCGTAAGGCGGGAGTTATCCGTTTTAACAAGCAGCGTATTGCACTGATACGAAATAGCCGTGTGTGTATATATGTAGATATGTATGTATATGTATATATATGTTTATATATGTGTGTGTGTATGTATGTATATATATATATATATGTATTTGTGTGTATATATGTGTGTGTGTATGTATATGTATGTGTATATATGTAGATATATATATGTGTGTGTGTATATATGTGTATATGTATAGATATGTATATTTATATATATATATATATATGTTTGTGTGTGTGTGTGTAAATATATATATATATATGACAGCAACACTCATCACTCACAACAGTACCAAAACAATTACATTGACAATCATGTTCTGTTATTTTCAAAATGTTTCCTTTTCTTTTTCATTGCTTCTTTACCACACTACTTCTCCGCTGCGAAGCGCGGGTATTTTGCTAGTATATATATATATCTATCTATCTATCTATATCTATATCTATCTATATATCAGTGTTCTCCCCAGAAATTTTTTCCAGCCGGGTGGCAAGAAAAAGTAGCCAGGTGGCGTGGGACAGGGAAATTTGGTGGTGGGGAAAATTATAAGTGCACTATTATCATTAGTTAACTAGCAAAATACCCGCGCTTAACAGCGGAGAAGTAGTGTGTTAAAGAAGTTAAGAAAAAGAAAAGGAAACATTTCAAAAATAACATAACCTAATTGTTAATGTAATTGTTTTGTCACTGTTATGAGTGTTGCTGTCATCAAGGATTTGATTATCATTATTTCTTTCAATCAGGTGCGTATTTTGAGGACGTGTTGTTTTGAAGTCACATTCCATGTTTGTCAACCGTTGTAAAGATAACAGGTTTCATTTATCGAAGTGTTCACTATGCAAATCGCTAATTGTTAATGTAAAATGTTTAACAGGCATTCCCGGTATTAAATTGTGCTAAACGTACCATGGTGTGACGTAAGGGTAGCTGACTGTAAAAAGGCAAGGAGGCGCATATTTTGAACGAAAAGGGAGAAAACAGCGAAGGAGCGAAAAAGTGAGAAGGAAAACTGTTTAAATAAAGAGCTAGGAAGGTGAATGGAAAGAAGCAGCCAGCGGTAAAGCAAGGAAGACTTCGTAATAAAGACGGTTGGGTGCACGTAGAAGGTGTAACAATAAGATTGTTAAGCCTTATGATAATATTCCTGCACGGAGGGTTTAGAAAGACACACTTGGAGAAGTATAATCTGAACCTCTCTAGAGTTTCGTTTATTTTTGGGTTGTAATGTTCATCAAATTTACGTAACATCTGGTGACGGTGACAGACCATGCATTTCACACCTAGGCCTTCAGTAGTGCTCCGTCTGAATCAACTCGGCCCTCAAAAACTAATTTATGGTTGTAAAAACCATCTTAATATGCAGAAATACAGTATAAAGAGCCACAGCATCGCAGATAAATAACTCTTGTAGCCACAATATATGCCTTTATTGAACAGACAAACCAGGGGTGAACAAGTTCGTTTCTACTGCAGCTACAGCCGCGACACACATAAAAAACATCAATAATAACTGATAAACTTGCAATATTATTTATGAAAATCGTAACATTTTACTCACCCAAAATTCGGATTATTTGTAAACAAAATCCATCCTCCTCTCTTTCCTCAAAAACAGTTCAATTACTCTGTCGTACGTATTATCCGTGCGCTTCAGTTCCATCAAAAAGTCCCTTTCTGTCGCCATCGAAGCTAATGCTGAAAGTCGAACCTGCCCTGTCGTATTTCTGGCATAAGTTTTAATGCGCTTTAGGGCTGAAAATGTTCGCTCGACAGAAGCATTGGACACGGGCATGGTCACCGCCAAATATACCAATGTGAACAGCTGCCCCTTGCTCTCGTTCAGATTTTTCTGATGAAAGAAGTCAAGGAGATCAGTGGAAGATTTTCCTGAAAAATCATCCATGGCATACATTACAGTCAGTTCTGTTTTTAGCCGAGACAGATCCAAAAGTGCTCCGTGGCTCTGTGTTAAACTGGAAAAGGATGTATGCGGGAAATTTTTCTTGTATTCCCGAAACTTCTGGGGTTCGAGGAGCGTGACAAACTTTTTTTTCCGTGGTCTTGAAATCTGGTCTGTGTCTGGCAAATAATATATTGTCCAGAATCCTGCCATGGAGTTGGCGGTACTGCGCGCGAGGATCTTGCGCTTGGAGCACCTGCGGTGCGTTCAGTGGCCTCGTAGAGTTCCTCATATTGGCTTCTATCCAATCAATTGGTCTGAATACGGTGACGCTGCCGTACGCCTGCTACAGGGCCCTACTGACACCAACTCAAAATCTGATTGGTTGAAGCAACAGTTTAATAGACATTTATTTTATGTTAGAGGGCCTGCAGAACGGACTGTGAAGGCTTCTCTGCCTGGCAACAAATGATGGCTGAAATGTGATTGGTTAAATGCTTTAATACGAAAATACATGTCTGGAAGCAGCACAACCATCGGAAAAGCTATGAAAGGAAGTGGACAGATTACTAGGGTTTACACCGTGCTTTGTTTCCGCAGTAGCTGCACTTATGAATATGCTTGTATGCATCACTCGCTTCATATTCTTTTGCTGCCTTCTCAATTGTGTAATGCGTTTTTTGAACAGGTTTCATTCATCGAAGTGATCACTACCCAAATCGGTACTCGTGAATCTAAGATGTTTAATAGGCATTCCTGGTATTAAGTTGTGGATTTGCCTGCGAATATTTACTGGCAGCGTGTCTATGAACGTAATTTAAATTTAAGCTTTACACCTTGCTTTCTTATTGATATGTGTACAAAGGCTTGTTCAGTGTCAGAGGGTTTCCGCAGTAGCTGCACTTATGAATATGCTAAGCACAGTCCTTCACCCGCGAATATTTACCTTATACAGGCAGGCACTCAATTATGTGGGAGGCGTGATGATGCAAGACGCAACTCCGCCTCACACGGCGCCCTCCAAGGAGATCACTCATCATACACTGTCGTAGTGACTGTACTACTAAATGTCATCAGACAGCCATCTAGTGTCACTGGCCATTTTCAGCTTAATCTGGGAAATGTTCAGAATATTTTGAATTTCCGTTAAACCGGCCACCCTAATTGAAGAATATTCGAAGAAATAGAATGGGTGCCTTAAGATGTTCAGTTTTGTTAAATAAGGTACAGCAGCTGCTGCTTGGGCACTTGCAAGGGTCAATCACAGTGGCCGTTGAGAGTCCAGATGATTTATCTTTAAGCAGTTTTGCCACACCTTTCTGTTTCCCAATCATAACAGCCGTTCCATTTGACCCTAGTCCATCCAGATTAGCAGATTTCAAGCCTAGAGTGTCCATAGTCTCACTCAGTGTGTCGGTTATAGTCTCCGATTTGCCGTCAATCATATTGCGGGTTGATACAAAACTAACTCTGACCTCTTTAGTGACCTGGCAAACATATTTAATGTAAATAATTGTTTAACATCTGAGATATCTGTGGTTTCATCACACAGAACACTGAAAAATGTTTCTGTGTGTATATTTTTCAGATAGATAGTTAGATTTTATTTCTGATGCTAAGACATCCAGCAGCTTTTGCATTATTCTTTCAGAGGTGTAATGTGCATTTTTACCAACACTGAAATGTTGTAAAAAGGAACAACCTATTTCACATTGTTCCAACAGCTTTTCAAACAACGTTGTATGTGGCATCTCATTTTTTGCCAAACAATGCATGGATCTTAAAGCTCCCACAAAGGCATCTCTCTGTAAGTTATTTAACACAGATATACATCTTTCAATTTGACCGATTCCAGTTTGCTCTTTCCTAAAAGGTCAGCAGAAGACTCAATGTGCGTTTTACTTTTTTCATGGTCCAGCAAGCTTTCTTTTCAAATTCTTGTGCATGGCACGTTTACCCAAAGTAACTCCTCCTTGGGGGTGTTTGAGTATTTTATGCACAATTAGCACAACATAACATTTTCTTTGACCATTAGCCAATCAAAATCTTTAAACCACTGTTTCGGATAAGTGGTGGTTAGATTTATCAATTGGTAGAGTGTGTGCTGAAGAGACTTCTCCTGATGGACCAGCCTCTGCAATGTCTTTGTCTGAAACTGCCACATGAGGAGTTGACGCAGCACCTTCATTAGTTTGTGACGTCTCTTTTCTGAAATAACTGAGCAGTGTTGTTTTCTGAATACTTCTTTTGCTCATGTTGGTAAAACGTTTGAAAAAAAATTTAAGTACTTATGAATAACACTTTTGAGTGGGAAAGGGAGAGCCTGTTGGATATTCAGTTCACACTTGCACTATGGCAGGTACGCATTCTCATTTTTTTCACTTTACTCTCGCCGTTTATCTCAAGATTAAATTCGACATGTTGACTTTATTCTCATAGTTTGTCATTAAAGTAGATCATCGTAAACTAAACTTAATCTTAAAATGAATGTTTAAATTTACTAGATTTTCTCAAACTCCGTCATAAGTTATGTAGCAACATGTCTACTTTATTCTTATCATACACATCAAGATTAAAGTAGAAATGTTGAGAATAAAGTCAACATTCTTGACATATAGTTTTTTTTCTTCACTTGTCCGTATTTTTTTTTTCTTCACCGTGGCCCTAATACGCTTCCTTACAAAACCCTCAGCAATTCAGTGTGTGCTGCAAGGGTTTCTGCACACTTTTGGAAATACGGACACAGGTTCTAAATATAAAATCAGGAACCACAGTGAGTGCTACAAGGATTTTTGCACACAGAACACACCTAATGTTTAAACAACTGTATGTGTGTGTGTATTCTATGTATTATATATATATATTGTACAAGAACAGAGCACTATACAGACTGCGCTGACGTGGACAACCGAGATATCACTTCCTGATGCCTTTTTTCTAATATCTGACAGGCTGATTTCACTAAACATTTTTTTTTATTATTTTATCCGACCTCATCTTGCTCGCCCACCTCCACATCCTCTTTGCTTGTGAACTGCCGCTCCATTCCTCTCGCCCGCCCACCTCTCCATACTCCTTGCTACTGTATTAAGCTGCTACACCCCCGCTATTACCATGTACAGCCCGCTCTCGAATAACACAACCTCCCCATACTCTTTGCTTCCCTGCTATTAGCTTTAGCAATATTTGCCCATTTGCCCGCTCATGCCTTGCCATATCTGCAGATCTTTCAATCTGCAGCTGTCATCTCACAATGTCATGCGAGAGGACAGCCGGGCGCTCAACTAAATTAGCCAAACGGAGCGCCCAGCTAAAAGACGCTAGGGAGAACACTGTTTGTACTGTATATACATATACATAAAAAAGCCTAAAAACTTACCAAATGTATCCACTTTGAAACAGCAAAAGTTTTGATATAAGAAAATATGCTTTCCGTTTTCTAATGCATGTTTAAGACAACAAAAGGGAACTGAAAATAATTTGATCACACATTCCTGATACTATTTTTCTTGAGGCAAGGATGCATTTTCCATTTGCTTGTGTGATAGTAGTGACTTTGAGGGAGGTGTTCTCACATAAATATAGAAGTTAGTTAAAATACAAAGCACATTGAAATAAGTTTACTGTGATTTGGTCTTTCAAGAGGAAACCATACAATGGCAGTGAAAGGTTACTGCATAGGAAGACAAACACTGAGGGAACGTGCACAGATGGTCTTCTTTTAAAATAGCTGAATTGAGTACAGTGATCCCTCGCTATATCACGTTTCGACTTTCACGACTTCACTCCATTGCGGATTTTATATGTAAGCATATCTAAATATATACCACGGATTTTTCGCTGGTTCTTGGATTTCTGCGGACAATGGGTCTTAATTTATGGTACATGCTTCCTCAGTTGGTTTGCCCAGTTGATTTCATACAAGGGACACTATTGACGGATGGCTGAGAAGCTACCCAATCAGAGCACGTACTATGTATTAAATAAAATTCCTCAATGATATACGATATGCTTCCCATGCGGTGCTTCGCATACTTAAAAGCCCAAACAGCACCTATTAATTTTGATTGTTTGCTTTTCTCTCTCTCTCTCTCTCTCTCTCTGACATTCTCTGCTCCTGACGGAGTTGGTGTGAGCAGAGGGGCTGTTTGCACACTGGCCTAGAGGATACGGACGCTCCTCTTAAAAAATGCTGAAAGACTACCTTCACATTGCTCCCTTACTTGCGGCTGCTTTGCTGTGCAGTGCGTTGCATATTTAAAAACTCAAACAGCACCTATTGATTTTTGATTGTTTGCTTTTCTCTCTCTGTCTCTCTGACATTCTCTGCTCCTGACATGCACTCCTTTGAAGAGGAAGATATGTTTGCATTCTTTTAATTGTGAGACGGAACGGTCATCTCTGTCTCGTCATGGAGCTTAGTTTAAACTTTTGAAAAAGAGACAAATGTTTGTTTGCAGTGTTTTAAAGTCCCGGTCTCTACAACCTCCTGTGTTTCTGTTCAAATCTGTGACCCAAGTGTGACAATATAAAAATAACAATATATATGTATGGTTTTACTTTGCGGATTATCACCTTTCGCAAGGGGTTCTGGAACGCAACTCCCGCGATCGAGGAGGGATCACTGTAATATTGTTTTGTGTTTGGAAATGACATGTATAAGCTACTTTACAATATGTGCGTAATTTCGAGATGTGGATTGATGCTTTCTTAACTTGAAAAATGAATGTATTCATTAAGTTTTAAGCTTGTATTTTTTGTGGTGGTGCTGTGTGCCATATAGCTTCCATTACAAAGGTATGAGAGTGACAGGGTAGGAAAGATTTATAAAAAAATAGATAAAAAATAGAAAATGCTTAACTTTAGTACACAATAGATATGTGAAGAAATACCTTTGGCTTAACACCAAAATTATCCATTAAGACCAAAATCTCTGTTTAAAAAAAAAATTAACGCAGTAGATGCAGTAATGCATAACACTTAAAAGTGCTGTGGATCAAAGCTCAAATCTAAAAGTAGAACAGTTCAGACTGTTATCTATCATCATAATTCCACTTTTCATAAAAAGAATTTATTGAAAAATACGAAGATTTAATTCCAACATTGCCAGATTTCAGCCAGTGACCCATAATTACTAATTGTGCATGTATGTTGACTAGTAGCAGCCTGTCAGCATTAAGAGTTACTTCACCTGTGGCATGGAGTTAATTGACTATTTTGACCAGGATGACATCAAAGTGAATTTTGCTAAGTAACCAGTGCAGTGATTGAGATCAGCTGGACTAGAAAGAAACTAAGGTTGAGCTGTTCCATATGAGAGAGGGATAGACCATATTGAATAAACAGAAAAGGCGCCTAAAGGTGGGGAGTTTGTAGAAAATGTTGTTACTGTCCTTAAAGTTAGATGTTGTGCTTCATGTTGGCAGCTTCTTATTTTTACACAGTTTTTTGATTTAGTAGTAGAGCCTTAAACCATCAAACCATTGCTGTTATTATCAGTAATGTAACACTAATATTACATTGCTTTGCCTAAGTTACAAATAAAGACATACAAAATGTTTATCAAGTTATATGCACAACATCCACTTTTTCAGCATCCTGCCTCCTGAAAAGACTCTATTACTATATGCTATTTCTGGGGTAGGAAAGTCATTCATTAAAACAGATCTAGTCAAATTCTACAGACTTTGCATTCAGAATGCACATTACACATTTGCTCGCAAACCTCCAACATGACAATTTCGCTTAAGCGCATTCATGTTAACTGGGGTACTAGGTGCTACCTACTGTTGATGGTGGTGCAAGATCATTTAAACAGAACAAAAATGTTGGTTTTCTGGCACCAACATTGCAAGACTGACCACGCTAGAAACTCTCATAACGTAACAAATAACTGGTGCTGTAGGTAATTTTTCATAACAGTCAGGCTGCTGTCCATCAGCTACAACAACTTGGGTTAATGTGAAACATACCCAAAACACACCATCATGGTGCACACCAGGGAGGGGTATGAGGGGTTAAAGATTAATTGATTTCAAATCAAAATCATGACTTGAAACAATGTGATTAGCAAATTGCAAAGGCTGCGATTTAGGTTCTATGTTATGCAGCATGTCTGACCAATAGGCATCATTTTACTGCAGTCAAGTCACACTATGAAAAGCTGCAGAATTTTACAGATCTGTTTTTGCACTTTATTTCCACAATCAGCCTTTTTGTAATTTTTAATGTTTTTAACCCACCCATTAATAAATCTTACAGTTTGACTGACCCCTTCCAAACATTTTTTCCTGCCCCATTGCTGTGCTCTTTGATCCAAAAGTCAGACCTGCAACTGGGCAGGTCTCAGGGGGCCATGTCCACCCAGACAGACCGCAATGGCCAATCTTTAATAATTTTTTAATGAGGAAAAAACACTTATGTATAAAATGTACATACTCTATATACTTGTAGATTCACAAAGACCCAAATGGATGATAGGTGCCCACCTTGCGGGTATGATCACATATCACTCCCAAACTGGTTAAAAGGTGTGAAAAGTAACTCAACAATATGGACCATTAATAATTACAAAGCATAGCCCATCAACTTCAAAAACATATCTTATAGATATTGAAAATTGGCAGGCATTGCCCGGCTCCATAATTACATAACTATCTGATATTTCACTGGAAGATTCTCATATTGGTAACAAGATTCATCTATCAAATGGTATGAACAAATGTGCCAAACAGAGTCTCTCAAATGGTAATGCTCCATCATACTTGAAATCTATCACACAGTGACTGAAGTGAAGCTTAACTTTGTCGACTACACAACATGCTTGCTATTCATTAAAATGTAAAAAAAAATTTATTGTATACAGTAAATTTGTTTTTACAGATCCTCAAAGTAGCAAAACAACAGTGACCTTGCTTTTTCCCTGGAGCAGAGCACAGGTTCTCTATTTGGCTGCCTCCTAGAGCAGACTTGGAAAGGCCAGTCCCACACAGACCTATAAGTGGTGGCTTGCTTGAAAATGTGTATGAATAATCAACAGAATAACTTTCTGTCAGCAAATTTATTAGTTTTGAAGATATTTAAATTATATATGAGAATTTTTTTTTAAGACTTAAAAAGCTGCAATAACACCAGTAAACTTGACTAAATAATAGTCATGCAGCAATGCAGACTATATATTGCACTGTAAAGAGAAATGTTAAGTATATGCATGTATTACATTTATATTTTGCATGATGTTAGATTTTGTTAAATGCACAGCAACAGTAATAATTTTGGTAAAGGTCAGCAATCGTTATTCTGTTAGAAATGGTAGCGATTTAAAGAATGGATCCAAAGCCAAAGTAATACATAATTGTTTAATTAACTTCCAAGCACTGTATAAGCAGCAGCCTTTTTACAGAAGCTCTGTATTTTTCACGATTTTTCTTTTTTTTCTTAACCTATTCACTTGTCACTAATATTATTTACAATTAGAATTGATCTGGCTTGTGATTAATAGCTAGTACAAATCAGAAAAATGGATTTTAAATGGATTAACTTTATTGACAAACTGCAATTCACGCAAACCCAGGCACCAGCTTGTTATGACTGCACTTCACATGTGATGCAAATTTGGATGGCGTCGCAATGAGGACCTGAAAGCTGCCTTATACCTTCAACACCTAAAACAGTAAGAGACACTCAGAAAATGAAAGAGGGGTGTATTAAATACTCCCGGTAATGAGCTATTTGCTCTGTGATCGCGAATGAATAAGCAGCTATGTTTTACTTTACCACAGGAGCCGTTTTTCCATTGACAGGGAGAGCGGCATGCCGGCGTGAGAATAAAAGCAAAGCAAAAAGGTTTTAGAAATGGTCTAGCATCTATTGTAATAGGAAATATTTGATTACTGTTGAATAAAATTGATGAACTGCCTGCGTTTATGGATGACTATCTAGCAAACAAGTATAGTGGCATATTGTGCTTTAACACTAGAATTACCAGAGCCTATGAAAAAACTCATAAATCCGTCCCACCTTAAATCGCTTCTTAAAATCGTTCACAGCTCTCCACCAGCGTCTTTTGTCATCTAAATGTGCTGATAAAAATCAGGCGGCAAGCAGCCGGCTATTCCATCCCCCCACTGACTTAGAACGTGCACAAACTTCTCCCAGCTCATGCCTTGATTGATTTTCTGTGAGTGAAGTGGAAGTAATAGATTGTTGTTTGGAACACACACATTTCTGTTCCGTTTCTACAGTAATCTGTGTAAACACATTGTTAAAACAAACATTTTTTATATTCTACTAGTAGATGACAAAATGTAGGCATATTAACTATATAATGTATGAAGCCTGAAGTATCAAATAAAAACTTTCACAACAGCTACAAATCTAACACAATTGCGCTTTTATTCAAAAATATACCTGCAGAAACAAAAAGCTGCCTTAACAAGCGACATTGACACCCGTTTATTATGACTGCCTCCGTAGCGCCACAGAATCAGCTGCCGACTGGGGATCAAAAGGTCGCGAGTTCGATCCTGCACTACTCCGTTTTGAGAAGTAAACTGCTCTTAGTCTTACTATTTTAGAATAAAAACATACATTTGATTTCAGTCTGTAACAGCCGGTGTAATTTATGATACTTGTAAAGGTTAGCTTTGGTTTTTTTAGTCAGTTTTATTATCTCAGCCGCGTTCACGAGCCCAAACACACCACACCCCCGCATCTTTTCACATAGACGCGCTGTAACAGAGGTAAACTCAGCTCCCTTCTACATCGAAGCAAGAATGCACATACCATTGCTTGCATACTAAAGTGTCAGCAGGCACTTTTCGTGGCATTACACACAGTTTTGAGTATGCCCTCTGCACACTACTTGTGACTTTAGGCTTTAGGAAGTAAGTAAATTAAGGTAAATCGTGTCATAAAATGACTTCTTCAAAACGTTGAATGTTATTTATTTGGACATGCTTAAAAAAATACATGTGTAATGCCACAAAAAGTGCATGCAGACATGTCCGTGCCACGCTGTTGGAGAGCTGTGAACGATTTTAAGAAGCGGTTTAAGGTGGGACGGATTTTCGAGTTTTTTCGTAGGCTCTGGTAATTCTAGTGTTAATAAGCTATACACTTCCAAGTTACTAATAGTATACATGCAGATTCTTTCATATACTATAGCTAAAGCCCTCAACTACTGTTTCGGTGAGAAACAGTAGCTGCAAGTACTTGTTCCAGCTTAGTTTCTTAATTCACTCAGTGGTTTTCAAGTTCAGTGCTTGGGAACCATATTAGTTATAGATTTTCATCCCAACCAACCTGTGTGTTTAGAGTCATGCCTTTAAACAAGCTCTTTATACTTTTTAATATGTGTTACTGGTGGAAATTACAGTTTTACTTTTATTTTTCTTTTAATCTTGGTTGCTAAAATTTTTATTATCACCACCATGATTTTTGTGCTTGAGTCAAATGGCTATATACCTGCTCTTAAGTTCTTACAAATGAATCTCCAAAAACACAAATCACCAACATTTTGCACAGCCACAATGCTCCTGTTCTTAAAAAGAAACTGGAAATGTTTATTTTTTTTAAACTGGAAATGTTTATTTTTTTTACTTATTTTTAAAATTATAATTAGTTAAATAAAATTTCTCTTACCATAGTTTATTTTTGCAAATCCTGAATTGTAATACAGGGTGAGTCAAAATAATGTCAACATTTGAATGGCAGAAACAATTTATTCACAAAACATACTTAATATGTGCAAGACGATTTACAGGAATGTCTTAACCTGTTAGCCATTCTGTTCAACACATGTACCATATGTGGCACATAAATTATCCACAACAATTGTATATAAGTTTGTACATAGCAGTACCATTAATGTTAACATAATTTTGACTCACCCTGTATGTCAACAAAAAAAATTAAAAGAAAAATAAAAAGACTGCACACATTTTTTAGGCTTTAACACATATTCAGAAACACAAGTTCCAGTTAACTGATTTTCAACTTCTGTCAATACATATAGTGTGCAAAGATAGGTGTATAAGGAGTTATTGACAGTAACTGATCAAGCGTAGTAGAAACTATACAGCTTTGGCAGCCAAACAGACCTAAAAATTCTGAATACATCAAGAAAGCTTTATTCCAGTTTTCACCAAAACATACCTTCAGCAACATCATCATCAATGGCACCTTTGACCTGACAGAAGCACCACTGTACATCGTTGCTTCCACCTCCAGCTCCTGAAAAAGAAAATTTTACTTCAGTGTGCAGTACCAAAAGTTCAAGGCAATTATTTAAACAGACAAAAACAGAGCACAAGTATTCAGTACATAATAGTCTAAGAGCTGTGCAGAATCTTATTAAAATTATGCAAAAATTAATGTATGCAATATAATTAATACATGAACGCAACATGTTCTAAATGCAATATAATTTTTTTTTTGTCCATTAACACCAACTACTATTTTTGGCTCTAAAGACAAATCTATATTATTATCAACCTTAATAATAAAGGACATTCACAAACAAACCTTTGGATTACATGGAAGAAAAATTAAAAAACGTCATAATCCCTGTTCAAAAACAGTGGGCAAACAGGTCACAAATTGTTTTTTTATATTACAAAAATGACACTTTATTATACTTTGATAAAACAGCCCATCCAATTAAAAAAAAAAAAAATTTAATGCACAATACTTTTACATTTTTAAAACCATTAAACCTGAAGAACCTAAATAAATAAAATGATTTACATGAACATGGGTGCCTTAAATATGCTATAAAGCAGCACTGCAGCTCTGAGGTCTTGTGTGAGTTGTCACTAGGTGTAATGGAAGGATTTTTCTAAAGAAAGAGAGCAGATGGGCGTTGGTGCTCAGCAAAAACCAGCTTCAAGAAGGAAAAGTACTGGGAATATGGCCAGAGGGTCATGCTGACTTGTTTTTCACTTCAAGGGGCTTCACTCGCAATTCTTATTTTTGTGTGCCTCCTGGTACCAGGTGTGTCATCATCAGGACCAAGTGCAAAACAACACAGCGTCCGTGGAAAGGTGTGTGTGCTGAAACTAATCACTTCTGTATACACTGCTTACACGTAAGCCGCTTTGGGCAAGGGCGCTCAATTAGTATATAAGGAAGGTTCCGCCCTAAGTTTCTTTGGAGGCTCAACCGTGGGGACAGCGCGCACCGCCGGTAAATGAAAGGCTAAAAGGGTTGATCCTTTGACAAGACTGACAAGCGGGCCCCTTAGTCTACTGGTCTGGGATGATGGCTCTGGGTCTTTTGATGTATGTTACTGTATGTATGTATGTTATTGTAAGTATAAGTTTGTCTCTTTGTCTATAACCCATTCATATGTCAAGACTGACAAGTGGGCCCCTCAGTCTACTGGTCTTGTGAATCTCTATCCTGCTCAATTACTATATGTAGATTTTTTGCTTATCATCTTTTTTGGCATCCAATCCAGTAGAGGTCGCTAATGTGCTTATTAAAGCTTTCTCCACAAAAAGGGCACTTTACTACCTCGCATAGAATGAGAAAGGTCCAGCTGCAAGTAGAATTGCATAAAATGGTGTGTTCTCTTCCACTGAAATCAGCACCTTCAACACTTGGAGATGTGTGGACTTCCTATGAAGATGAGTGGACTTCCTACGGATTCAAATGGTGCATCATAAAGAAAAACTGGACAAAAGAAAAGCCAAATTTAAGCTGATCAACTCACAAGTATTGCTGCAAGACAACAAATCTGAGAAATCATTTATCCCAAAATCATCCATAAACGTAATCTCAGTCGACATCTAAAAAAGTAGAGCTTAAACAATCTACAATGGAGACGGCATGTAGCTCCAAGCTTCTGTTTAATTCGACTTGTGCTCAAAAAACAACAATCTATAGCAGTTTTCATCTGTAAAGATATGAGACACTACACCATTTTTGAAAATAAGGGTTTTCTACAGATCATACAGGTTTTCGAACTGCGGCATGCTATACCAAACAGAAACCAAATGAGTAAAGTTATCGTATTTATGAAGATCTTAAGCAAAGTATAGCTGGGTCTCTAAGGTTAGTGGCACTAAATTGGGACAGCCGAACATCCAGGGTTGCAGATTCCTATGTGACAAATCAATTATCACTGCATTAGAAATGACAGGATGTGTTGCAGAAAAGTGCAGCATATTCCAGTCACACTGCAAGCAACCTCACCGCCTATACAGAGCTGATGAGATGGCTGGCTAGCTGGCTGTTATTCCAAAATCCTTTCAAGCATTTCAAACGCAATGATCCATTGCATGACCGCATCATTCACAAGTTTGTATGTTGGCAAGTCCAATAAACCCTGCTTTTCTTTAAGCACATGGCTAGCTGTATAGGGTGGCCCAGATCCAATTATGCAATTTTCATTACACTATAACTTAAGTTTATTACATAGAAAATCACCCAAAAAATCCCGGACCATCGAGAAGTGTGCGAACTGACGACATGAAGAATCGTCTTCGCACCGAACTGGAAACGTCCACGCATAAATCAAAGTCATCCAGACTATCCGGATCTGCATAATTAGATCTGGACCACCCTGTACTGCTATGCTGGAAAAAGTTTGCAGCGTGACTCACCCAGCAAAGCAAGCGGGCAATTGTTGGAATTTTCGGAGTAGCCTGCGATACCAAAGTGTATGTGTGTACAAAGCAGCCAGCATACCACAAGGATCATAGGAATTGTTAGTCACATTGGCCGTTCCCTTTTTTTATATGTTCCATTCCTTCCAACAAGGGCTGTAACAACTAATCGAATTTAATTGAAAATAATCGAATATTAATAACACTGACAACAATGACTTTCAGTGATTAGTTTATTACGTCATTAGGCGGAAAACATTGTTTTGCACAATTATGTGACTATTAATTTAGTTGAGTACATCTGGAAAAAGGCAGTTGGTAACCAAGTAGCAGAAAAGACAGTGTGACTACTAGAGTTTGGCAGAACTTTGTTCTGAACACAGTAAAAAAAAGGCTGCGAGTTGCACAATGTGTAGCTCTGACTTGGTATGGAACTAAAGAACAACTTTGATGCACAAATATTTGAAAAAGAAACATACCGTTACAGGCTCTGTGGAAAAGGAAGACGTGCTGTCATCCCAGTAAACTGAATATTACTTTAGCATTAAATAATACAAATACATGAACATGAATGCAAGGCTAGAAATGACATGAATTTTGGTTTGAAGTGAAAAATATTTTGAGTCATAGTTCAGCTCTCTATAGTACGAATAAAGCTTTTCATGATAGGTGACCAAAAATGTTACTCTGCTAAGTTATGGTGCTGCAACTCTTGCATACATGTGTAATGTTAGTGTGGATGTGAGTATATAAAATATGGATGGGAGGAAACTTACAATACGTCCCTGTCCGAACACAAAAGTGTTTTTTTTTTCTTTCAGTCTTGTGTGCAAAGAAAATCAACAAACTCCAATACCATACAGACAGAAAAATGCTATGAGTACAATGTGAATCCCCCAACACATCAAGAAAAACCTTTCAGCTGCGCTCATTCCAAGTCAAAAATTAGGAACAGGATGTAAAAGCAAAAGTTTCGGATTAGCTGACTATCAGACTAAAACTGTATTTTGTACAAACTGTAGGAAGATGCAATGATACACAAGTACTACTGCAGAAAGCCTAAACTAATCAGTAAAACAGATTTTGTGGAAGGATCACACCATTTCAAACGCTAAAATCTAACAGTACACTACCAACAGCAAATTACACGGAGTATGCAGGCACAATGTGTTGACTGTGGTAAAATGTATCTAGACACAAAAATGTAAGTATGATGATGTAAAGAGAACTTTTAATTAAAATAAACTCTGCATATTACACAAGAAATGGATTACTGAGTTTCACGCAAATGAAATAACTTTTTTGGCTGCAAAAGAAAAATACTCTGGACATTTGCCAAATATATGACAACTTGTACTGAAATTCATGAATGTCATAAAGTCATGATGGTGCCACATGCAAAAAAGAAAACAAACCTTATAACTTAAATTACGAGTTTAATTTTGAAGTGTTGATTTAATGTGATTATAAATGCATAAGTCACTTTGCCAGTTTAACTTAATTTATTGAAAACGTTTGTGTTTTTAAGGAAATTGTGTGTGTTCACTGCACAACCAGAACCAGAAGTGCTACTATTTTTATTTATTAATATTGATTTTCATTTATTAAACAAATGTTTTATAAAACCTAATATACTTTGTTTAAAATATCTGTAAGTAGTTCATTTTTTAAAAAATACTTTTGTGAATCTTTTACACAAACCTGATTTTTGGTAAAAATGAATATAAATCTGGACCTTTTTTTAATAATCCAACTAATTGATTAATCGTCAAAATAATCAACAGATTAATCAATATACATTCATTGCCACTATCAACAAGCATCAGCTCTAGATCATCAATTGAAAATTTTTGTCTGAGAATGAACTGTGAGGACACATTTTCAAGATTGATTAATGTGACTGCTACAAGTGAGCAACAAAAGATGTGTAATTTGTAGAATTATATGAAGACACAAGTCTTCTTACTATACCATTAGTAAAATTATAGGAAGACGAGTCTTCTCACTGTAACTTTACTTTTGACTAATTCAAGATTTTAAATGTCCAATAGGGGAATAAATTTGGCTAACAGTTTAGTTGAAGGGTGACTACATGGAGATTCTAATATATGAATAGGTTACTGAATAACATTTATTATTTAAGAAGCGATATTTGATTATTTTATAATAATATTGTTCACAAGATGATATAGATGTTTTATAAAGTAGATCCCATTGCATTGTATTAAAACAAGG
This sequence comes from Polypterus senegalus, assembly GCF_016835505.1. Lineage (NCBI taxonomy): Eukaryota > Metazoa > Chordata > Cladistia > Polypteriformes > Polypteridae > Polypterus > Polypterus senegalus. The sequence continues at coordinate 139,734,082 of NC_053164.1, forward strand.
AGACCACACCCCATAATGTGTGGACTCTGATGTTGCAATACATATGTTAGTTAAATTAAGGTTGAATTTTGAATGAGTGAGGTGCTGTGAATTTTTTTTTTTTTTTACGGTCATGACCAGAGGTACACTGTATAACAAAGAAGGGGACATTGTTTTCAGCACCATTTTAATTTATAGTCATTATCAGTTTTTCTTGTTTAGCTTATCTTGATATTAAGTTTATTAATTTATTTTTATTTTCTTTAGTTGAAAAATAATTCTTAATGGATACTACCAAAATTAATGGAAGATTAACAGAGATTGTTAACATTAACAGAAAGTGTACTTGGTTTACAAAAAATATTTACTATTTATTTCTTTTCTAAGACATGTTCAGTGCAATACAACTTTTGACAAACACCTCTAGATATTTTATTAAGTCTAAAATTCTCTTTGGATGGTTGAAAATATGTTGTCAAAATTTTAGTTTAAGTTGTCTGCTAAATCTGTTCAATAAAAAGTTTCTATATTTTGACTGCAACTGTCATGCAATGTGATTCCTTCTCTTCATTAGTGCCACCCCTTGAAAACTATCACTTTATGGGGCCTTGCAAACCTGTATTAATACTTGTGTGCACATTAAAATATTTTTTTTGTACGATTCTCATGACAGTGGAATAGGTTATACTTAGCCAATCTACTGCAGTAATTGCAGTGGAAAATGTGGTTAACATCCACTCATGCATGGGGAAAAAAATACCGTTGAATACCATGAAACTGGTATAATTTTGAAAAATACTGTGATATAGAATTTTGGTCATAATGCCCAGCACTATGTTGCAGACAATACCAGTCACACCCAGGAGCAATCTCACTGCTTATAAGTAGAGCTTCTGAGATGACTGGCTATTGTTCCAAACACCTTTCTAGCATTTACAATGCACTGTTCCACACGGTCACATCAATCACAAGTTTGTGTGCTGGTAAGTCCAATAAACATCACTTCTCTTTAGTCATGTGGCTAGCTGTAATGCTACAATGGAAAAAGTTTGTAATGCGCCTTAACCGGCACAGCGGGCAACTGTTGGAATTTTCAGACCAGCCTGTGATATCAAAGTGAGTGTATGCACAAACATGAAGCAGCTAAACAACCCATACCGCACGGAGCATATTAGTAACATTATTAGACACGATGGCTGGTTCTTTCGTTTATGTTCCAATCATCCAGTGCCACTGTCAACAAGCATCAGCACCAGATACTCATTTTAAAACACTTTCTTTTTTCGCCAAGGAGGAACTGTGAGGACATATTTTCAAGACTTAACATGACTGCTAAAACTGAGCAACTAAAGATATTTATAACTTGTACAATTATAGAAAGACATGAATCTTCCCTCTGTATCTTTAATTTTAAAACAATCCTGAATTAGTTAAAATGTCCAGTATGAGAATAAATTTGGCTAACAGTTTAGTTGAAGATTGTCTACATGAAGATTCATAACACATTTTACTGAATAATAAATATTTTTAAGAAGCAATATTGGATTATAAGATTATTTACAAGATAATATGGATGTTTTATAAAGCAAATGACAATGCATTGTGTTAAAACAAAAGAGACCACCACAATAATATGTGCACTGTCGGCTAAATTAAGGTTGAATTTTGAATGGGTGCACTGCTGAGTTTTTTTTTTTTTTTTAAAAAGAGCAATGATAGTTTGTTCCACATCTTCCAAATACTGATGTTAACTGTTCATTACTAAACTAGTACTTCTCCTTAAAAGTTATTCCATGCTTATGCATATGTTATGAAGTTACTATGTAGACATTCTTCAAGTGTTACTTAAATTTGTCACATTATATTAATGTGCTCTATGCATGGTTAACTAATCTCTAATAAAAAGTCAGCATGTCAAATATATCAGTGCACGCTAACTCAGTCAAGATAAAAATCGCTATTGAATCAGGCCATTGTGAATACCCTACTCAGGAGCATAGCTCACACATGCAGTGTATGTCACAGTTAATGAAAGATTTAACCTGTATCTTGACTGGAGCAAGAAGTTGCCTAATCACACACAAAACACAGAAAGCATCTATTCTGTCTGCTGACAATTTACACTGTTTATATGACCACCTCCCAGACATTTAAATACGTTCTGTGGCGAGCAGCTGGGGCGGAGAGCGAGAGGGCAGTCAGGACAACGGCTGATGTGTGACAGGTGTCCAACAGCCCTATGCCCCGAGCCAGCATCGGTCTCACGCCGCTCTGCAGGGACACAGGCAGCACGGGTCTATTCCTTTCCCATAGGGAGACCCAAACTGTCATGGCGTCCCAGAAAAATAGGAGGAACCGGCATCAAGGCGACATTCCCACCCCTTGTTCCAGCTTATGTTTTGCAGGACCGGGCCCTGGACTGGAGTGTGTCGGCTCCCCGTCGTGGGAGAACTGCCCTCGTGGGATAGGCCACTGGCCCTTTGGGTCTCAGCTGGTGATGGGGCACTGTGGTGAGAGGCTGGGGGTAGTACCCAGTCGGGACGCCCGGAAGGAACGGATGAAGGATTTATGCCTCCTCCGGACCACAAGGGGGCAGCTGCCCTGGTTGGTATGGGGACCACAGGAACAGAGCATTGAAGCTCAACCCTATAGGGGCCCGTGGGTCACCGCCGGGGGGGCCCGGATGCCTGAAAAGCCCTGGACGTCAGCATTTCCACCACACCCAGAGGATGTTGAGAAAATCTAGTAAATTAAATATTCATTTTACGATGAAGTTTAGTTTACGATGTTCAACTTTAATCTTGACATAAAAGGCGAGAATAAAGTAGAAATGTCGAGAATAAAGTCAACATGTCGTCACACTATTGCACAGTACCCAGGTACATTACACTGTATTGGAAAAAAAATGAAACAAGTACAACTTGGCTTGCAGTGCTATCCAGTAGTATAGAAACAGTATTCACACATTTGAACATACAGTAATGGTCCACATCTGACCTTTTAAAACCAAAGTATCTCCAGGCAAAAGTTCTTCTGTGTCATCATGTTCAGCTTTATTGTCAGCTGCAGCTTCAGTTTCGGAATGTTCTCTGTCCATTTTCATCCCACAATACCTACAGTGCATCCGGAAAGTATTCACAGCGCATCCCTTTTTCAACATTTTGTTATGTTACAGCCTTATTCCAAAATGGATTAAATTAATTTTTTCCTCAGAATTCTACACACAACACCCCATAATGACAACGTGAAAAAAAGTTTACTTGAGGTTTTTGCAAATTTATTAAAAATAAAAATCAGAGAAATCACATGTACATAAGTATTCACAGCCTTTGCTCAATACTTTGTCGATGCACCTTTGGCAGCAATTACAGCCTCAAGTCTTTTTGAATATGATGCCACAAGCTTGGCACACCTATCTTTGGCCAGTTTCGCCCATTCCTCTTTGCAACACCTCTCAAGCTCCATTAGGTTGGATGGGATGCGTTGGTACACAGCTATTTTAAGATCTCTCCAGAGATGTTCAATTGGATTCAAGTCTGGGCTCTGGCTGGGCCACTCAAGGACATTCACAGAGTTGTCCTGAAGCCACTCCTTTGATATCTTGGCTGTGTGCTTAGGGTCGTTGTCCTGCTGAAAGATAAACCGTTGTCCCAGTCTGAGGTCAAGAGCGCTCTGGAGCAGGTTTTCATCCAGGATGTCTCTGTACATTGCTGCAGTCATCTTTCTCTTTATCCTGACAAGTATCCCAGTTCCAGCCGCTGAAAAACATCCCCACAGCGTGATGCTGCCATCACCATACTTCACTGTAGGGATGGCATTGGCCTGGTGATGAGCGGTACCTGGTTTCCTCCAAATGTGACGCCTGGCATACACACTAAAGAGTTCAGTCTTTGTCTCATCAGACCAGAGAATTCTGTTTCTCATGGTCTGAGTGTCCTTCAGGTGCCTTTTGGCAAACTCCAGGTGGGCTGCCATGTGCCCTTTACTAAGAAGTGGCTTCCGTCTGGCCACTCTACCATACAGGCCTGATTGGTAGATTGCTGCAGAGATGGTTGTCCTTCTGGAAGGTTCTCCTCTCTCCACAGAGGACCTCTGGAGCTCTGACAGAGTGACCATCGGGTTCTTGGTCACCTCCCTGACTAAGGACCTCCTCCTCCTCCGATCGCTCAGTTTAGATGGCCAGCCAGCTCTAGGAAGATCCTGGTGGTTTCAAACTTATTCCACTTACAGATGGAGGCCACTGTGCTCATTGGGACCTTCAAAGCAGCAGAAATTTTTCTGTAACCTTCCCCAGATTTGTGCTTTGAGACAATCCTGTCTCGGAGGTCTACAGACAATACCTTTGACTTCATGCTTGGTTTGTGCTCTTACATGAAGAACTGTCAACTGTGGGACCTTATATAGGCAGGTGTGTGCCTTTCCAATCAACTGAATTTACCACAGGTGGACTCCAATTAAACTGCAGAAACATCTCAAGGATGATCAGGGGAAACAGGATGCACCTGAGCTCAATTTTGAGCTTCATGGCAAAGGCTGTGAATACTTACGTACATTTGATTTCTCAGTTTTTTTATTTTTAAAAAATTTGCAAAAACCTCAAGTAAACTTTTTTCACGTTGTCATTATGGGGTGTTTGTGTGTAGGATTCGGAGGGAAAAAAAAGGAATTTAATCCATTTTGGAATAAGGCTGTAACATAACAAAATGTGGAAAAAGTGATGCGCTGTGAATACTTTCCGGATGCACTGTACACTACCGCATGTACTTCGATGCATGCCTATTTAGCGGTGTAACAGTGAGCACTTCGTTAGGCCCCGTGTATGCAAAAAAAATAAATAAATAAATTTTAAAAAATGGAAACGGAGAATGGGAGATCATTGGCTCATACAAACGCGCGTAGGGAAACTGGCCACCACTGTTTTTGTTCACCACCAGAGTGTATGGTCGTGATCAGAAGCAAAATTTTGGCAAACTTTTTGATCGTAACCCGATTTGTACGTGTTTGGAAACGTTCATGACCAGAGGTTCTACTGTATGGGGTGAAAATTCTCTGCAAAATTAAGTTTGGGTCCTGAAAACCATGCTTTCAGAAGTATTCTTTTCTGTATGATGCCAAAGGCTAAAACCAGTTAAAGATTTCTGAATCACCATGGCCATTTGATAAGTGTTTCAATCAGCGTAGGCATCACATCTCCACTTATAACATAATAAGTAATGAAATTTCATAAATGTTTCACAAAATCTCTGGAAAAATCATACTGAAAGAGGAATCAGGCTTTTAGGTACATATAAGTATTCTGAATATTTAGGGCTGTGGAGTCGGAGACAATTTTGGGTACCTGGAGTCGGAGTCGGCAAAAAGTTAACCGACTCCGACTCCTAATAAATTTAAATGGGAATTAAAAAAGTAAGTTGAAATGTCCCAATTCACAAACAGTCATAATGAACTACTTCTCTACTGTAAGAATAAAGCCCAATGCATGCAGTGCATAATGTTACCACAAAACGAACATGTCAAGTAACCATGAAGCATGCTTTTCATTGACTGTATGCGTCACTATATGGGATGTAATGCACAGGTAAGGTGCGGCACCGCTTTCCATTGTGTCGTGTTCCACTGTTACAGGGAACTGTGAACCTAGCCTAAAGCCCCCCATACATTTACAGATGCACTGCTGATTTTTCGGCCGTTCAACGGGTCATCACTGCAGTAATCCAGGCCAAAGGAGCCCCAACTAAATATTGAATGCTGTACATGCTCATACTTTTCTTGTTCATACCTTTCAGTTAGCCAACATTTCTAAAAATCCTTTTTTTGCATTGGTCTTAATTGATATTCTAATTTTCCGAGATACTGAATTTGGGACTTTCATTAGTTGTCAGTTATAATCATCAAAATTAAAAGAAATAAACATTTGAAATACAACAGTCTGTGTGTAATGAATTAATCTAATATACAAGTTTCACTTTTTGAATGGAATTACTGAAATAAATCAACTTTGTCATGATATTCTAATTTTATGACCAGCACCTGTAGTGAACTATGAAGCACTGGCTTAGCACTTTCAGTATTACTGGCAGAACAGAACAAAAGTTGAATGGTAAATACGAGGTTTGTCCATGTTTGTGCCTGTATGAGCCCGAACAACTCAAGATGTTTACTTCATACGCTATCAAGGCATTAATGAACTTGTGCTGATGCAGTGTTGTACATAGTCACCAGTGTGAGACATTTTTATATTGTAGTGATATTGGGTCCCAACCTGAAAGGGACCCATTCTTTGGGTGTTCAAGCACAAGTCAGAGGGACATGGGATGCCTCGAGAAGCCAACTAAAGCACATCGGTCTGGGTGTGTGTCTGCCAGTGAGCCTGAAATGTGGACCCTGGCCTTGTATCAGGGATAGTATTGCAAATGAGTAGCCTGACTTCTGGAGAGTAAAAAGAGGTGGAGCTCAGCAGCCTTTATGTGTGGGCAAAACGAACAAACTAGCTGGGAGCACATGACACCAAAGAAGACACGAGCAGCCTGATGCAATGGCCACTTAAGATTCCAATAGTCCTTTTTGGGGTCACTCCGCACCAGACTGGCATAAAGTGCAGATTCCATTTCTCCATCTCCTAGCACTCCCAGGTCATTACATTATGTAGTTTTTACTGCTGTTTTTTTATGTAATGCGTCCCCTGAAGTAATTCTGCTACTTGCAGCTACGCACAAATGCAGTATAGACTTTCATTTAGTACCACCAAAACTGTAAAAAATATAGTATCCTTACATTCTCTGAATTTTGGTATTGACTTAATAGCAAAGTATCAGTTCTTGTGACATCCCTAGAATGCACCAGGTTCAGAGCCATAATGTCAACGAATGCAAGCAGAGTTAGCTTGTTGTGGTGCTAGGGCTATGCTCAAACCAAATAGCACTACTTTGCTTCCCGATTCAATTTGTCCCAACATTATCTCTATACTTACTCCCTTCCTTCGGGCATTTGGTTTTGCTTTCACTTTCATAAAAGCGTTGTAGTTCCTAGCACTATGTCACTACTATTGTCACTCCTCATTGTAAACAAACACAAAAAAAAAAAAAAATTGTCCATGCCACGCAATGCACATCTGTATGACGCATCACTTACTGTATTCCTTATTACACAACTGCAATAATCTGAAAAACAATTTCCAAAACATTGCAGTGCTTTTAATAATATAAAATACTGCTCATTTAATTAAGCACTATAAAGAATGTTAATCGTTTTAAATGAAAAAATAACTTTGTTAACTGAAACTAAAATAAAAATGAAAAACAACTGTGCAAACTAAAAATGAATGAAAATGGGAAAATATAAACTAAATCTAGTTTTTGTGATTTTAACTTTCACCACATTAGTCTTTGTGCATAGTGCACAGTATATTTATTATACATTATTGAGAATTGCACAATCTGAATCTGTAGATTTCACTGGTCTTTTAATACAGTAAGTCAGATTTCCCATCTAGAACCGAGAGTGAATATCAAATCCTCAACACTTATCAATGTCTTATTCTGTTGATTTTGGCCAAAACTGACAATCATTCACAGATATTCTGTTAGCGAATGGCTGGCAATTTTCACTAAACTTCAATGAAAAAGTGGTTAAAGTAAAATGTCACATGTTTATTTGGAAAATACAGCTAAATATTTGAAAATTGGAGACGTAAAGGAGTTGGCAAGATAGAAATAGCCACACCCACTCTTTAAATTCAGTCCGTACTTAGACTGGGTAAAAAAATTGTCATCACATGTCAAAGCAGGTAGAAATTTCAGCCATTTAACCGACAAATATTGCTTTTTTATTGAGAGTATTTTTGCAGCGATAGATTAAGCAGATGTGTGGCATGCAGTCAATGTTCTCAACCAAGCCAACATTACATGTATACGTTAAGTTATTAGTACTGATGTTTTAATGTGGGCGGTGTAGTGTTGCAAAGCAAATTCCTGTCACACTATCAAGGTCAACTTGTCAATGTAAGATGCTTCACAGATAATGAATGGACAGACTGCAATAAGCTTAATATATTTAAAATAACACAGTATTGAAAAGTTTATTAAAGAGGACCTCCGTCTTAGTGTTTACTTTACAGTGGTGTGAAAGTCTATCAAATTGAATAGCCATTGAATGGTTGATATTCATTCAGTGAATCGCTGTAAAACTGATAATGAAATCCATTCTAATCCTATATATTGTTCCTTATCCTATTCATCATGGATGACTGTAACATCAACATTCATTCTGTTTACATGCACACACATAATCAGGAAAATGTGAATAACCCAATAAAACCAGAAACTTGACTTCTCAGCAATCTTTGTTTATATGAGCAAGCAATCTTCTGGACTTCTCACTGAGAAAAACACTTCAATGTCATTATTTTGCACACAAAAAAAAAATGAAATCACCATCAGCTCCACTATTCAGAAAACAAGCATAACGTCAGAGATCATTTTCTGGTGTTTTAAAATATATAAGCTGAAATACCTAGCGTTGCCCAGGAGGAAAATGATGTTTTTTTTTTTTTTTAATTGCTTGAGAAAAATATATATAAAAAGCACTTTAAAAAAAAAAATAAATTAACAAACAATGCAGACTCACTAATGTGTTTGTATTGCGGTCTTGTAATTAACAAACAATAAACCTGGGTTTGCTTCCTGGGTCCTCCCTGCATGGAGTTTGCATGTTCTCCCCATGTCTGTGTGGGTTTTCAGCGCTGGGCTAGCGCCCTGCCCAGGGTTTGTTTCCTGCCTTGTGCCCCCTGTGACCCTGTTGGGTAATGGATGGATGGATAAAGACTCACTAATGTGCTTGTCTGGCAGTGTTGTATGTATGTTATCATCCAGTTGACGCTCAGAACCAGCCAACTGTATTTTACTTGAAAAGCAACAGGGGTGCAGTGCTGTTCAAAAATAAAGAATGTTGGCAGTTGCCTGGTATATACTAACTGTGTAAGCCCGTGCAGTTAAAAGCATGGGATCCTAGAAAGTATTTAAATTGTCAGAACTACTCTGGGCATCTCTCTGCTAGAGGGATTCATGTTGCCGAAGTGCTGGCATTATTTATGCATTAGCAGCTAAGTGACTGTCTTTCTTAAGATGTTTCTTTTTTGCCGGTGTACCGGCCTTGCTTGCGTTTCCTCGGAGGTGGAGCCCTCACCCCGATTCTACGTCTCACTTCTGGGCCGGACAGACACACACACTTCCTTGCGTAGAACTCTATTTAATTACAAAAGCAACAGGGGCGCGGTGGCGCTCAAACAAAGAATGCAGCCAGTAGCCTCCAGTACACCCTCTAGTGGTCGTTCCGAGTGTCACCTAGATGATAACATGCATACAAGACTGCAAGATCACCCCCCTCCCTATCCAGAAGGGGGTGGGTTACAGCTGATTTCACCCTACAGTATTTTTTGTCAAGCAATGAGGAAAATGTGTACCAAGTTTCATGAAAAGTGCTCCAGCCATTTGGACGTGATGCTGGAACATAGATACAGACATTGACAGCTCATCAACAGAAATGTATCGATTTTTGAAATACTGAGACAGATTATTTAGTGAAGAGAAGGAACAACACGATCACCCGAACATTTGCCTCTGGATATTCTGCAGATACATTTTCCTTTGGCTACTCAAAGTGTTTGCGAAGCAAATACATGCACAGAGCATGCACACACCACAAAATCCTTAACAATAACTCCTTTAAGGGTTTACATGGCCACGTAATCAAATTATTAGTGGTGAAATCTACCTCTGATAATCAGGTTTCTCAAAGCCCAATAACCAGAGTACTCTATTCAGAATAAAGGTTTATGTGGCATTTTAGAAATCAGATTTCGGTTAATAACCTGGTTATTGAATCAGACGTACACAGGCTAATTTATTCCTAGTAAACATACAAAATAATGTGTTCTTTGTTCAAGGTTTTGTTTGGTTTTTCCTTCATGTTTCTTAATCTAATTTAAAACCTTGACTGTGAATTACTTAAGTTTGTATCCTGTGTTAAAGTTATCTTTGCTTTTATGTATATTATATGCATGTGACTATCTGTACGCATACACAGGAATTCAGAGAATGCGGGTCTCTGCACACTGCCATTGAAAAGAGATCAAGACCTACTTGATGATACCCGAGGTGACAGTGATGAATATCCACTTTAGTAGTGGAAAACGTAAGTACATTTCCCCAAATTGGAGAAACTTGCAAAAAAGTACCTGTGTATCCCTGCCTCAAGCAGCCCCTTCTGAGAGGCCTTTCAGCACTGGATGAAGTGAGGTAACTGTGATGCTCTGAAGCAAGATGCTGTGGACAGACTGGTGTTTATGTCATACAACTTGAAGTTTCCTCAGTAGAATATTACAATTTTGTATTTTTTCCTGGTATCTTTGTGCAATATTGGACAGCACTTGAAGTTAGTAATTTATTCAAAAATACTATAGGTTTGGGGTTTTTTGTAACTTTTTGCAATATATGGCAGAACTTGTTCACAACTGCTATAATTTTTTCCTATGCAGTATTTGAATGAACATAGTAGAGTATGTTAGATTTTTGTTCTCTCGTGTATGCTGCAGAATTCAACTTTCAGCAGAACAGTTTGTGTTTATCCAGGTTGTAATGTTCATATCCTCTAGTTCAATTATAAATTTCTTTTTTTTTTTTTTGATTGATATCGTGTTTACATTAAGGGTAAGTGTCTGTTTAAAATGCTGTAATAATAAAAAGTGGCTTGTCTTAGAGCAATTTTTGTGTAAATCCTAAAGGGCACTTTGAAATTGTTTACTCATTCTTGCACTGTTTGAATGGTGATTTTAATGTTTTTGTGTTATTTAACTTCAGTTTTAACTAAATAAGACCTGTTTTCCTTAACTGTTGTTTCCAATAAACTCATTTTACAAACATATTTTTAAAGGATGTAAAATTGACAATAATTAGATTAAATGTCCCAAAAAATGGCGATATAAATTTTTTGCCAATATTGCACTGTGGCGGTGCAGGTTAGCTCCTTGCTCCAACTCTTCTTTGGGAGCCTCTTAAACAGGCCACCATCTGAAACCCAGATGAGCTGGACAGATGAGGAAACATGCAACCAGACATGGGGTGCAAAAGAAAGCTAATGCTTTTATTAAAATCAAATAAATAGTGTCCAAATAGTCTACCATAAATAAATAATACAATAAAAATGAAGTGTTTAGTGTAGGTTTAAACTAGTTCAATAAATAATCCTTTAAAATTGAGGTTAAAGTTCCCAGCCAGAAAACTGTCCTTTAAAATCATGTCCCCGGTGCATCACTTTATAATGGATCTCTGTTCAGCTTACCCCCAAATTGGACCTTGCAGCCGAGGAGAAGCCTAATTGGCAGTTTGGCCAACCTTCTCCACTAGGTTCGGGTCCCTGCAGCCCATGGCTCTTAGCAGGACAGCACACCGAACCACACTGCTTCTGGCCTCGGGACCCTGCTATCCATGGCTCCCCCACAGGAAAACACACTTTCATTACCCTTGAAGCACCCACTGCCTTTCTCCCAAACGTGCGCAGCGAGTCACTCCATCGAGCACTGCTTTAGTCCAGCTCCCTGATCACTCAGCTGGAGTGATGTACATCAGCACCTAAGTGTCGGCCACAGACTCCCCCCGGGGACTTCCAGCCAGCTGCCTTGCCCCTCTGCCACTGCCTCCCTCTTTCTCTCTTTTTTTTTTTACCTCCATTCCCATTCACTCTCTTCTCCAGTTCTTTCATTCTTTTTGTTTTCTTCCTTCTCCTTTCTGCCATGATAGCTCCCCCTTTTATGCATGTTTTTTTTTCTTTTTCCTTTCTTGAGGCTCTGTAAAGCTTTAATTTCCCCTTGGGCACATATTAAGTACATCCCCATCTATGTTTACATATTTATGATTTATAGTGGACTTGTCACTATCAAAATCCAGACAGTGTTCAGAAGCCATTAAGAAAGCTAACAATTTTACGTTATATAGCACAACATGTTGAGTACAAGTCAAAGGTGGTTATGCTCAAGTTTTATAATGCACTGGTGAGGCCTGACCTGGAGTACTGTGTACAGTTTTGGTTTCCTGGCTACAAAAAAAGACATACAAGCGCAAGAAAAAGTCCAGAAATGAGCGACTAGGTTGATATCAGGACTGCAGAAGATGAGTTACAAGAAAAGATTAAAAGAGTCGAGTCTGTTCAGTTTAAGCAAAAGGAGATTAGAAGGTGACATGTCTGAAGAGTTTAAAATTATAAAGGGAATTAATACAGTGGATTGTGATTTTTACTTTAAAATTTGTTCAATAAGAACACAGGGCCACAGTTGTAAACTTGTTATGGGTAAATATCACACAAAGATTAGGAATTTTGTCTTGACACAGAACCATAGATAAGTAGTAAGTTACCAAGTAGTGGGTAGACACTAGGGCTTTAGGGACCTTCACAACTAGACTAGATGTTATTTTAGAAGAATTAAGTGGAAAGAACTGGAAAGTTTTATTGGTCTGAATGGCCTGTTCTAGTCTACATTTGTCTAATGTTAAAATAATAAAAGTTTATGCTAAGCTTAAGGTAACCAAACAGAACCAATATTTATATGGCCTATCTTAAATATAATCTCAAACCGTAAAATTCTCAGCACTGTCTTTTTATAGTATTGTTAAACTCTAGCACAGAAATATCATCTGCAACTCCTTGGAAATTGTAAAGGGAGAAGTGCTGCTCAGATTAAATAAGATGAAATCAAACAAATCACCAGGACCAGATAATATTTATCCTCATGTTCTTAAGGAGGCCAGTGAGTACATATATAAACCCTTGACACATTTTTAGGAAGTCACTGCACACTGGAGAGATTTCGAAGGACTGGAAAATGGCAAATATCATCCCATTATATAAAAAGGGTGACAGGGCAGATCCAAGCAACTATAGGTCAGTAAGCTTAACATGCATCACAGGAAAATTAATGGAAGGAATTATTAAAGATAAGATTGAGCAACACATGGCAAGGATAGGAGTTATTCTGAACAGTCAGCATGGGTTCAGAAGAGGGAGGTCGTGTTTTACTAACATGCTGGAATTCTATGAGGAGGCAACAAAAGGATATGATCAAATTGGAGCATGATATTATTTATCTGGACTTCCAGAAAGCATTTTATAAGGTGCCACATGAGAGGTTGGGCATCAAATTAAAAGAAGTGGGAGCTCAGGGTGATGTTTTTCGATGGGTGCAGAATTGGCTCAGACACGGGAAGCAGTGGATGATGGTGCGAGGAACCTCATCAGAACTGGCCGATGTTAAGAGTGGTGTTCCACAGGGGTCAGCGATAGGGCCGCTGCTATTTTGTAATATACATAAATGATTTAGATAGGAATAAGTAACAAGCTGGTTAAGTTTGCAGATGATACCAAAATAGGTGGATTAGCTGATAATTTGGAATCCGTTATATCATTACAGAAGGACTTGGATAGCATACAGGCGTGGGCAGATTTGTGGCAGATAAAATTTAATGTCAGTAAATGTAAAGTATTACACATAGGAAGTAAAAATATTACGTATGAATACACAATGGGCGGTCGGAAAAAAATCGAGAGTACACCTTATGAAAAGGATTAGGAGTCATAATGGACTCTAAGCGATCGACTTCCCGACAGTGTTCAGAAGCCATTATGAAGGCTAACAGAATGTTAGGTTATATAGCACGATGTATGGAGTACAAGTCCAAGGAGGTTATGATCAACCTTTATAATGCACTGGTGAGACCTCATCTTGAGTACTGTGTGCAGTTTTGGTCTCCAGGATACAAAAATGACATAGCAGCACTAGAAAAGGTTCAGAGAAGAGCGACTACGCTGATTCCTGGGCTACAGGGGTTGAATTATGCAGAAAGATTAAAAGAGCTGGGCCTATACAGTTTAAGCAAAAGAAGATTAAGAGGTGATATGATTGAAGTGTTTAAAATTATGAAGGGAATTAGTACAGTGGATCGAGACTGTTATTTTAAAATTAGTTCATCAAGAACATCAAGAACACGGAGATAAGTTGGAAACTTGTTAAGGGTAAATTTCACACAAACATTAGGAAGTTTTTCTTTACACAAAGAACGATAAGCTACCAAGTAGTGTGGAAGACAGTAAGACGTTAGGGACTTTCAAACCTCGACTTGATGTTTTTTTGGAAGAAATGAGTAGATAGGACTGGCAAGCTTTGTTGGGCTGAATGGCCTGTTCTCACCTAGAGTGTTCTAATGTTCTAATGCTGTAGAAATCAAAGCCTACACTATACAAAGAGACCAATGCAAGTTACTACTACACAAACAGTTGTGCTAAATATAGCTTGGAATAAAAAATACAAATTACACCTTTTTATTCTTTCTTTTTTGCAATTTAAATCAGTTATAGGGTATGTTTGCAAAAATATATAAATGAAACACCAGTATTATACAGTTAATTTTATATAATTTTAACATTATAATTTAACATGTACTGTACAAAGTTCTGGGTGTTTGCTAGTAAACATGACTGGAAATATCAAGTCAGCCTAAATGAAATACCAAAAGTTCAAGACAGTTGTCCTTGCAACAAAGCACTTAACAATATAAACTATTTACATTTTAGGCTCTTGTTTATGAAATATAGGAATTAAAAGTGTGCAGTTAGTGATATTTTTTTCAGTTATTGTTGTATATGTTCAGATTCAAGTCTAATAGCTCCTAAACACCACTGATTACAACATTTGTCGTTTGACAGCAGGTACACGGTATATTCTTTCCAACTGAGAAAAAAAGGCATTTTTTTGGAGGGTCAAATACTGCATTTTTTTTTTCAAAACAAACTTGGAGACTTTAGGGGTGGTGATCTTGTGAAGAAGGCCAAATACAAATAGCATCCCTGCATATGTATTTCAATATGAAAAGCTGACTTGTTATTCCAAGCCCTTCACTATTTTTTATTATCCAAAAGTAGCATAAAAAATGTGACTTTATTTTTAAGTCTACAGATTGAAGTGTCCATATAGTATGACAGTCATGGCCTGCAATGTCTATATGGCACAGGCGTGGGCTTACCTAAATCAAATTTAGAGCAAGCTAGACTTAATAAAGCAGAACTATACAGTACGTAGCAGGGCTGTGGAGTCGGTATATAAATCCTTCAACTCCGACTCCTTAGTTTCCGGTACTTCTGACTCTGATTCCCCGATTCCTCTGTATTTAATATGCTAATATACACTGCCTGGGCAAAAAAAAAAAAAGTCACCACCTTGATTTAACTAAGCAAATACGTACGAGCCTCCTATTGGATAATTACTGCATAGCCGATTATCTTTCAGCTGGCAACAAGTTATTTAACCCCAAATGGTGCAATAAGTTGCTTCTTATTTCTTAAAAAAACATGTAGAAAAACACATTCCGTGGTCGTGGAAAAGATATTAGCCTGTTTGAGAAGGGTCAAATCATTGGCATGCATCAAGCAGAGAAAACATCTAAGGAGATTACAGACACTACTAAAATTGGGTTAAGAACTGTCCAACGCATTATTAAAAACTGGAAGGATAGTGGGGACCCATCGTCTTCAAGGAAGAAATGTGGCCGGAAAAAAATCCTGAATGATCGTGATTGGCGATCACTTAAACGTTTGGTGAAATCAAATCGAAGAAAAACAGTAGAACTCATGTTCTCCTGTTTAATAGTGAAAGTAAGAGCATTTCCACACGCACAATTCGAAGGGAATTCAAGGAATTGGGACTGAACAGCTGTGTAGCTGTAAGAAAACCACTAATCAGTAAGGCAAACTGGAAAAAAGGCTTCAATTTGCTAGGGAGCATAAAGATTGGACTCTGGAGCAATGGAAGAAGGTCATGTGGTCTAACGAGTCCAGATTTACCCTGTTCCAGAGTGATGTGCGCATCAGGGTAAGAAGAGAGGCAGATGAAGTGATGCACCCATCATGCCTAGTGCCTACTGTATAAACCTGTGGGGGCAGTGCTATGATATGGGGTTGCTGTAGTTGGTCAGGTCTAGGTTCAGCAACAGTATGTGCTCCAAGAATGAGGTCAGCGGACTACCTGAACATACTGAATGACCAGGTTATTCCATCAATGGATTTTTTCTTCCTTGAGGGCACGGACATATTCCAAGATGACAATGCTAGGATTCATCTGGCTCAAATTATGAAAGATTTGTTCAGGGAGCATGAAACATCATTTTCACACATGGATTGGCCACCACAGAGTCCAGACCTTAACCCCATTGAGAATCTTTGGGATGTGCCGTAGAAGGCTTTGCGCAGCGGTCAGACTCTACCATCATCAATGCAAGATCTTGGTGAAAAATTAATGCAACACTGGATGGAATTAAATCTTGTGACAATGCAGAAGCTTATCGAAACAATGCCACAGCGAATGTGTGCCATAATCAAAGCTAAAGGCGGTCCAACGAAATATTAGAGTGTGTGACCTTTTTTTTTTGGTGGCGACTTTTTTTTGGCCAGGAAGTGCATTTTCCATGTTGATTGAAGAAAGGAAACATACACATCATTTAACCACAGAACTACTGGCTAGGAAGCTGACTCTCTAACATAATGGCCAGTTTAAACAGGCCATAGCACACACCTCCAGCTACATCAATACACTTGTTTTCACTCAAAATTAACTTGTTAAACTCATATCTGAAATAAAATGAAAACATTTTTTATAATGTACCATAACCCAGATTACAATATGTGAATGTTTGGTTGTATAATAGTTCAGCTGAACTTCACTAGTGGTAACACAACTATGCACTGGGCTTTATTCTTATATCACAGAAGTACTTAATTATGAATATTGTTTGTTAAATGGGACATTTGACAAATTCATTAGGAGTTGGAGTAGGTACATTTTTGCCAACACTCAACCCCAACTCCAGGTACCCAAAATTGTCTCTGACGCCAACTCCTCGACTCCGACTTCAAAGCCCTGGTACGTAGAGTCAGATTTCTAACACAAAACCTTATATCTCACTAAAACTCATTTACTACTAGTACTAATAAGGAAGGATTCATATAAAATAAGATAGACAGATAGATAGATTATTAATCCCAAGGGGAAATTCACAAATCCCAAGGGGAAATTCACAATACTTATAGTAACACAGTAGTTTCACTCATTCATTTTCCTAAACACTTATCTAGGTTCGAGTCATAAGGAGCCAGTTATTTTCTGAATGACACAATAATGACTTCCCACATTTAAAGTTAAGCATTGGTAAAATTTGAATAGGCCACAGTCCAAACTGTATATCCTGACATACAACTAGAAAAACAAAATGGTAGATTTTTTGTTGAATTAATCACTTGCTCCATATAACAACATTAACCCACTAAAGAAAATGTTATACAATTCACAATGCATTTATTTCAAGGAGAAGCTGAAGAATCATTAGTATCTGATCGTGATTTGTTGAACTCCTTTTTGGTTTTCATAGTCAGTATTTAATCTTGTCTGGTCTTGGACTTTTGAAATTTCAACTACTCCTTTGAGTGTCCCCCAAATGTATTGCTCTTTTTCTATTTCCTGATATTTCTCAGGGAACAGTGTTGCATGGTATACATTACATTAGTCACAATTTTAAGTGGTTTCACTGTTTTCGTACTCTTTGGTTTATTTGTTGTTAATGTCACAAAGACTATGTCTATTTGGCATTTTGGAATATGTATAGAAAGCAGTGTTGCACATACCATAGTTTGTTCAAGTGATTGCTCAATCATGTCATAAGAGCTAATTCATCTTGCTGGACACCAATCATAAACTTAAGTGCTGGCAAATGTTGTAGTTTCTGCTGTTCACTGAGCATGTTTTAACAGTAGTAATTTTGTGAAAAAACGTCTCAAAGAAATAAAGACAGATGGCATTTTCAAAACAAAGTGACCCGTTAAATACAAAACTGTGATCACTGTGTATACCCTATTAACTGGCCTACCAGGAGCTGAAATATTACCAAAAAAAACTATTATTTTTAAAAATGGTACTATACCAGCATAAAAGGTGGCATACAGACACCTCACAGCCCGTCAAATATTGGCACAAAACTACATTCCCCCACTCTTTGATACATGTGTCTCATTGGCCAAGAAACAAACAAACAAGCACACACACTTCTCCCTGAAGCAATATTTTTTTATATAAGTGAATTATAAACTGCAATGGGATCCCAACCCTTTGATGCCTCAAAGTGCTCCTAGTTTCGAAATGCACAACATGCCAGATCTGGCCAGGCAATATTGCCCCTGGTAGCCGGGAGGGAGAATGATGGAGTTAGCAGTTATTGACTTCAGTATCATTTTGGTACAGGTATTGAAGTAACAATTTTCATACAGATTCAAAACTAACGTGTAATCATGAAATAGGTTACCAATGAATGTGGTAGATAGTAGGATTCTAGGGACCTTCCACACTCATAATATTTTTTGGAAAAATGAAATGTATAAAATTACAAAGCTTCACTGGGCTGAATGGCTTATTCTTATCAAATCTGTTTTAACCTTCTAAACATTTATGTGGGAATTTTCAGAACATTAGTCCGTTAAATGCCCATATAAATACTGTTTATGAAGTTTAACAACTAA
The DNA here is from genome assembly GCF_016835505.1 of Polypterus senegalus. Classification (NCBI taxonomy): domain Eukaryota; kingdom Metazoa; phylum Chordata; class Cladistia; order Polypteriformes; family Polypteridae; genus Polypterus; species Polypterus senegalus. Next base: position 139,752,667 of record NC_053164.1, read on the forward strand.
AATAAATCAGTGGGCGACAAAAACTACCCTTATTAGGCAGCAAGAGAACTCTACCATCTGCATAGCAAAAGTGTTTCTTAACATTAAACATTTAAGTGAGACATGCAAGTTAAAAAATATGAAATTTACGAAAACAATCCAGTACATTGTTAAAATACACTAACCTCACAGCTGTTACACTTTTCACTTTGTGTTTTTTTTTATATTAATTTGCATTCTTGTCCATGTTTTTGATAAAATTACTCATTTAATTACGCATCTTAACCGAGTTCCCCATTTCCAGTCTCACAATACCAATACCAATAGCAATATTATTTTACATTTCTGGGAATTAATCAGCACCTCCTTTTCCTTGATTTTTTGTTCTTCACTCGTATTTGTTTTTAAAAATTTACTAAAATAGTTAATATATACTAAACAGAACCTGATTAGCCATATGCTATGTCAGTATTTGAATGCTGACTGAAATCAAATTGAAAAAAATTTCAAGAATTGAAGGAAAAAAAAAAAAGAAAAAAGTACTTTGCAAGAATGCAAACACAGCTGGGTTAAACCAATTCAATTCAATAAAAAGTTCAATAAATGTTAAATACAAAGTGCAAATTAAAACAAATGGCTACAGACCTTAAGCTAATCCTGCTTTTCAGGCCCTGGCTTGTCTACGTTTGAATTTAGAGAATGATACTAATCATCATCAACTTTACGTTTTGGCGTATTCAATCAAAGAAACAAGATAAAATAATGGAATGTTTCATATAACAAAAACCCATAAATCAAGGACGCTCTGATATTATAAATCAGAACAATTAAGGTTAAATTTGAAATATATTCATTTCAAAAATCTCTCCCATGGAGGATTCCAAAATAAACATACACAAGACTTTCTGTTCTCTCTGAACAATAAATGGGACTCAATTTCCTAAACTGTCAGCATTCCAAATATTTATAAAATCTGATGGAGCCAGCAAATGACTATCTTCATATTTCCAACATGAGTATGGTACGGGATGCTAGTTTACCAAAACATGTGCAAGATGCAAAGTCTCTTTCAAAGTCTTAAATGCACGTAAAAATTGTATGAACTTTGCTGCAGTGTTTAACTGTTGTCTGTGCTGGCTTTAAGAACCTGAATTTTAAAAGCACAAAGCTTAAATATTTGGAATTCACTCAAAACCAAATGAACTCCTAAGACTAGCAAATGTAACTTATCCACAAAATTTTATCAGTTAATTAATTTGTTCATGAGAGGCAGCAACTTTTTTTTTTTTTTTTTAATTCACAGACACACCAAAATTTAAAACAACAATGCTCAAATAGGTTCTAGAGACAACTGAAAATACAAAGTGAGTATTTTAAGGAGAACATTTTCGTTCATACATGGAGGAAGTATAGCTATTTTCATGTATTTTTATGCATAGTTAGTGGTTACACACACAAAGTAATAATGCTTTGAACAGATCCTTAACATATCTGCCTACATCATTGTTTTTTTTCATAATGTGAGTATATGTATCTTTACAATTTCAGTTAATGAACAAAAACAGACCAAAGGTTAATGAAAATGTAAGAACATTAAGTGAAAACAAACTAGCAACAAACAGACCATTTCAGTAAAAAACTAAAACAGTGTCATTACTCAGAACACAAAGAATCATACAGAACACATGTTGATAGAGCAGATTCTTCATTCCACTTGAAACATTAAGCAACCTTCCCTACATGCAAATGCCAATGTTAGTGTGAAATATTGTAGTATAAGGATATCCCGTAAAACAGGGCAATTAAATGTTTTTGGCTTAACACTAGAATTACCAGAGCTAACCTTTACAAGTATCATAAATTACACCGGCTCTAACAGACTGAAATCAAATGTATGTTTTTATTCTAAAATAGTAAGACGAAGAGCCGTTTACTTCTCAAAACGGAGTGGTGCAGGATCGAACTCGCGACCTTTTGGTTCCCAGTCGGAAGACGATTCAATTGCACCATGGAGGCAGTCATAATAAACGGGTGTCAATGTCGCATGTTAAGGCGGCTTTTTGTTTCTGCAGTTATATTTTTGAATAAAAGCGCAATTGTTGTGTTAGTTTTGTATCTTTTGTGAAAATATTTCTTTGATACTTCAGGCTTCATACATTATATAGTTTATGCCTACATTTTGTCAACTACTAGTAGAATATAAAAAACGTTTCTGCTTTAACAATGTGTTTACACAGATTACTGTAGAAACGGAACAGACATGAAATGCGCGTGTTCCAAACAACAATCTATTATTTCCACTCTAAAACTCCACTTCACTTCCAGAAAATCAATCTAGGCATGAGCTGGGAGAAGTTTGTGCACATTCTAAGTCGGTGGGGGGATGGAATAGCCGGCTGCTTGCAGCCTGATTTTTATCAGCACATTTAGATGACAAAAGACGCTGGTGGAGAGCTGTGAACGATTTTAAGAAGCGATTTAATGTGGGACGGATTTACGAGTTTTTTCGTAGGCTCTGGTAATTCTAGTGTTAAAAGCAAAAATTCATAACAGTTTGGTGCACTTTAGAGTTATATTAAGCATAGCTAAATCACCACAATTGACTCAATGTGTGATGGTCAGTAGATCTGAGCAACTGTATCTGTCTACTTCTTTCGGTTGCTCCCGTTAGGGATTATATACATATAACATTTTGAAATCCCCTTAATCCTAAAAAGCAACTAGGACCAGGACTCCCCTGACCAAATCAGACACAAGGCAAGAAGTAACAGTGAACATAGGGATCTTTCAAACTTGGGGCTCATCCATGCATAAACCCCACTGGATCAGTTTTGGAATTACCAATAAATTTAACATGCATGTCTTAGCATAAAAGAGGAAAACTCCACACAATGACCATTTCTAGATCTTTGAAGCAGCAGTGCTAACCTGTGTGCCACCCCTCCTCTGCATGTTATACTTGGAACAGATGATCACAATAAAAGCTCTCTTATAAAACATGACACAGGAACCTTAATCCACTAATTTCAGTTTCCCTAAAGCAACAATTAACACATTTTGCAATATTACATTATTAGAACCACATACATTTCTGTTACCTGCCTTGTGGCCAGTGCTGCAAGTTCAGGGCTCTGGTTCCACTGGCTTAAAATATGGAAGTGTTTTAAGTAGGTCTAACAATGTTACTGGTTAAAAGGTGCAAATAAGCAAATTGGAAATGATTTTTAGAAAAAAAATTAAGCAAGGATACAAAGGTAACATGATGTGGATATGCCATTTAGGGAGAGGGCAAGGCCAAATGAATTTTCAGTATACAGTAAGTTGTAAGAAAGGGACAGGCCTCAGTTAGCTACTTTTCAAATTAGGTGCCAATTACTACTCCACTACAATGATGACTGTTTTGAAAGGTACTTTGCAATACTGCTCACTATGAAAGAAAACAAAAAACTTAAGCAGAAAATATATTTTCTCTCCAGCAATTCCACTGTTAAGCCTACATTTCTTGCATCAGAGGTATTTCTGAACATGGAACAATAACATGCTTAAGTCACATGTTGCTCAATTCATACTTAATTTAATAAAAACGGAAAATGTACATTTAATCCAGCACTGTGCATATCCTATTTGGTAATAACTGATAAGTCAGGGCTCAATGGTTCTTTGGTGTAGTATTGGGAGGACAAGTGTAAAGAATGATCTGGGACAATTCTGATTTGCAGTTAACCAGAATAAAGCTTCTCCCTATTTAGTGCTGCAAAAATGAACTTCAGGTAAGATGCTCTGAAAACTTCGTCGTCTAGATATTTTCATCAAGCACTGGCAATCCCAGTTTGTAATACCCAACTTTTCAAAAGATCCGCCGTTACTGCCATCCCAATAACGATTGCCCCGTAATTGTCGGCAAGAAAATTAAAAGTACCTAAACGCACAGATTTTTCAAAAAGGTAAATCATTAGTTATGACTTTTGCACCGTTCTTGCTGCGTAAGGGACAACCAACCTTACTCTGATGTGCAGCTTCCCTATGATGGGGAAACATAACGGGCTCTCTTAACACGAATAGTCTAGTCTACTACTAACATCCGAACAAGCAACGCACTTGTGATCGCGAAAATAGTGCATGAATTATTAATCTGTCTTCATCAATTTCTGCAAGCTCTTCTTCACGGGGACACGGTTCTCCTCCTCCACTACCACCTCCTCCAACGCACTCAACTGATGAGCAAGACCGCATCTCCTTGCTCCTCATCCAATACTAGCACTGTAACATTTTACATGCAAGTATGTGCCACAAGGAATGGACAACCGCATTCCGGCTAAACTTTCTCAAACAGGACAAGGGCGCTCCCAAGAAATGAATGCGAGTACCTAGCTGTCTGGGCGTCTTCCCGCGCCGGTGTGCAGCTCCTCACAAGAGCCAAAACAAGGCTAGCTTTGAATAGTCTTACCTGCCATGGTGTTTAATGGTATGCCTGTAAATGGTGGTGGCCTACTCTTTCCAGCTGGGCCACACTGTGAGATGTAGATGCCGTTTCTCAATGAGGATGGAGGTGGATTGTAAACCCGGCGAACAGCTGCTTTCCGCCCGCTATCTTACTCCCTCTCTCGCTCTACCACCCCTCTCTCCACTTTCAAAATGGCGTACCCGCCGCCTCCTCCCGTACTGACGTCATACGCACACCTCGACAAGAGCGGGAGGGCCGTTTGGATGACGTCACGCACCTCTCACTTGAGTCCAGCCTCTCAGAGAGCGGGTTACGTTTTAAGCTAAGCTAATTAATGAAAAGCATAAAATGGTGCTCTACCTCCTGAAGGGTTTGATATATATTTCCAATTTGTAATTTCTTTGCAGAAACAGTATTTGTAAATTTCAAAGCATTTAGGATACGGAAAACGTGTTTAAGGCCTACAGGTTTTATTCAAGTGCGGCTAGTGGGTCAAAGAAATAGATGGAAAATTATACGCCTACTTAGTTTTGATTCCTCTACGGAAAGTCAAGTCGTATTTTCAGCAGGATGCATCAAGAAGTAAAACACAGCTATGCCAAACATATTAATACATTATTCCTGCAGTAGTTTGACTTAACTCCAAAATAGTAATTAAACTATTCTAACAACCTGACTAGTATAACGTTAGGTCTGCTTAATACATACTAATGAACTACCCATATTATAAACAGACTTCTATAGACTGTTTAATTTTCTGATAAAGTTTTTAAAAGCAAATTTTAGATACTGTGGAACTATTGCCAACTAAAGATCTGCTAAGTTAGATCACTGTCAAAGGATAATACTAAAGTTATATGGATTCAGCCAAACCAGACCTCAGGTGCCCCAGTTATTTATTGTTAGTATTGTTTTGCCACAGTATTTCTGAAATTGTCACATTTTAAAAGAATGCGCTGTATGTTTTTTGGACAAGCTGTTTTTAGTCAGGTGGCATGGTGGTGCAGTGGTAGTGCTGCTGCATCACAGGAAGGAGACCTGGGTTCACTTCCTGGGTCCTCCCTGCGTGGAGTTTGCATGTTCTCCCAGTGTCTGCGTGGGTTTCCTCCCAAAAACATGCCGGTTAGGTGCATTGGTGATCCTAAATTGTGCTTGGTGGGTGTGTGCCCTGTGGTGGGCTGGTGCCCAGCCTGGGATTTGTTCCTGCCTTGCTATAGCTGGCATTGGCTCCAGCAGACCCCTGTGTTAGGATATAGCAGGATGGAAACTGGATGTAAAACATATTTTATTCACTTAATTAATTATGTGAATTAATTCTAAATGCAATTGCTTGTCATTCGCATATGAATGAAAATGAAAACATATTTTGGAGTTTTGTAAAGGGAAAGCATGAAGAGAAAAAGATTGTGTCTCTGATCTTAGAGGGACAGCATATCTAATTGTAGACAAGAACAAATATAAAATATAAGATTCTATTACTAACCTATAAACTTCAATTGGTCTTGCAACATACTGCATCAGTAACCTCCATCAGTATGTTCTTGTTATCCCACTAAAGTCAATTCTTTCATTTTTGTGCCCCAAACTAACCTGTGCTTGATGGAAGACAGAGCCACAAGCTCTGCTGCACCCAGACTGGAACGGCCTCCCTAAATAATGAGATTAGATGACTTGATTCATTCTTTAAAAAAATAAAAAAAAAAACTTAAAACTGACTTGTTCAAAAAGGCATATCATTTATTATGACAGTGTGACTCTTCTTTCAGTTTATCCTCTCTGTCCAGGTGCTTAAAATGATTTGCATTTATATCACAAATTCTTTTATTTGTTTAGGGTTGTCTTGTAGTATTTTGCATGTTTATTCTACTTTATTGTCTCTTATTCTAATTCAAAGCTTTGTGTTTTTATTTAGTGTTTTATGTACAGTAGATATTATCTATTTCCAAAGTTGTACATGCCCCATTGTTCATTTTGAATTTCTGTGAAATGCTTTGAGCATGGGAAAATTGCTATATAAATGACATCTTGTTCTTGTTGATGTTGTTCTTCTTCTTCTTTTTATTCCTCTTCTTCTTTCAGCTGCTCCTGTTAAGGGCTGCCACAGCGGATCATCTTTTTCCATATCTTCCTGTCCTCTGCATCTTGCTCTGTTACACCCATCACCTGCATGTCCTCTCTCACCACATCCATAAACCTCCTTTTAGGCCTTCCTCTTTTGTTTATTATTATTAATTATTATTATTGATGAACTTCACCCCTCAATCATTGTCTATGTACATGTGTCAGTTCTGGTTGTTAAAAGTTTCTCTTTGTTTTTTATACAGTTTTTCATTTTATGTAAATCTTGTCATTTTTCCTCAGCTCCCTTTCTTTGCTTTTTGCTCATATTTTTATATTTTTTGTAATTTTGCCTAAGTCCATTTACCTGGAATTATAGGTTTGCAGGGTCATTATCGTCACTGTATGTTATGCCAGGCAGTCCTATACTGTACATTCCACTCATGTTGTTCAGCTCCCTTGTGCTTCCCTCTAGCAAGTATTTTGTTCTTTGATCATTTTTTTATTATGACTTTTGTAAGTTCTTTCTTTTGAATGTTTCCTTGATTTGGTAGATTTAAATACTAAATATCTATGCTTGTATATATTTGGGCTAAGTGTTTACTGGTTCCCCTCTACCTTAAGTGATTTTTGTAGGCACCAGGCTGTTTGAGGGTATAGTCATTGAGGCCTACTTGAAGTATTCAGGCCTTTTTTGTAGTCGTGGACCCAGAAATCAAACTACTAATGAATGTCAGCAAAGCTGACTGCTGGTGGAAATGTAATGGCATAAAGTGCACTTTTAGAACAGTGGTTAGAAACTTCAGTCATGGAGGCTGCAGGTGTTCATCCCAACCTGTTTTATAATGAGTCAGTCACTTTAACTTAAATTGATCTCATTGTTTAATTAACTAGTCATTTATTTTTTATCTTATTATGCATTCAAAAAAGTACAGTGGTGTGAAATTTACATTTACAATAAATTTAAAAACATTTTTTGTCATTTCCCTATTAATTCACCTCTTTGCTTTCTTAATTGCATTCTCATAATGGCAATTAAAATGAATGAAGTAGACACCAGGACAGACAACACAGAACAGGCTGAAGCTACTTGAATATCAGACCCGCTAGTGTGGTCACTAGTAAATAATGGCAGGACACTTAAAAAATTGGCATTAAATTCATGATAAGAATTATGAAAACCTTAGAAATAAAGATAAAAACAATTGAGCATCTCCATGTAATATACCTACACCAGTAACAGCACACTGCGAATACACTTGACTTGTGCATTCATTGTTTTCATCTTCTTTCTCTGTACATTTAGCATTCATTTGCTCAGAGGTTGATGCGTTTGCTGCTTCCTGAGCAGCTCTTCTTTTCTCCACACTAACGGCCCACTTCTTCTCTTCTTTTGTCGGCATGTTTTCTCGTTAAAACTGATTAAGTCAGTGTTTGTGTTGCAATTACTTAGTACGTTTTCCTTAATTTTTCACTTAAGCTGGTACTTAAGTTTTCAATCTGCCTCAATAATGATTTAAGATATGAAGAGGTAGGGGAAGTGACAGCAAAAGTGGTAGGGAATGAGAATGGCGCCTGTACGCATGCACCACATGGCCGCCCTGCTGGCAACTGCCGAGAGTTGATTCTACAATAAAATAAAATAAAAATAAAAAGAGGGATAATCGTGGAGGTCAATCATCACACTGAAAGCAGATAGCAGATGTCACGTAGTATATGTGTACCAAATTTCAGGTCAATAGTTCAAACAGTTTGCGCTACAAACGAACAGCCATGGTAGAGTATCATATATAAAGATACTTATGAATACAAATTTAGAAACCCAGCTTTGTCTTTGTTGTTATGCAGAGAGACCTGGAAATAACAGCTTGTTTAATTTAGGAGTACAATTAAAAGTACAGTTGGTTAGGATGAAAACCTGCTGCCACCGTGGTGCTCCAGAACTGAATTTGAAACCACTGTCCTAGAGCACACTTTATACTACTTGATCTATGTAGAGAAGGGTATGAATGCAACATGATATGGAGAAATCTTTGCCATTTAAGTGCAGTGTTTTCCACTACATTCATCAAATCTCACCCTCATTCATCCTCATTTAGCAGCCAACATGAGTTTCTGTGCTTCTCTTTTGAAAGGTTTTCGACTGCATTTCCGGACTGATCCAATTTCTAGGGCAACTGGAATACTATATCAAGTAGGTATTAGTAAAAATATTGACAGTCTATGTGTGTTATCCTAAACAATTGTGCAATATCACATACCATATCTTATTTCCATCACTTTAAATACTTTCTCTGAATGGACTGCTTTAAATATTATTATCCAGCAGTGTTAAGATTAAACTTTTTCCAGAGCTTTGCTGAATCATTTTGCTGAATTGGTAATGTAGGAGTAGGCATATGTGGAAATAAATATGAGATTCTTTGTTTTTCAGAGTTTGATGGTAAAGCAAAGCAAGTTTGCTTTGTTCCGACTGCCTTTACTGAACTACCTAAGGTAGACCTTTTCCAAAGTACTACTCATTTTATTTTTTGTGATAGGGACTCTGGTATTTTCAGAGTTTACAGACTATGAATTTCTTACTACTCAGTGAGATCACTAACAGTCCAAAATGCAAAATAGCACCAGGAAATTCTATTAATTTCCAGCAGAGTAGCAGTTTTCTCTATTTAAATGTTTATATATGTGATTGCATTGGTACATTTTCTTGTTGAACATTTAGATATCATAAATTGAACCATGCTGAAAATGAAAGCTGTTCTGAATATCTAAATTGGTGCACAGACACATAGCTTAATAAAAGTCAGGACATATTCAGGAATATTTAGAAATCAATACACACAGTACAAGATTCTTACAAGGACAAAAGCCAGTCATAATATAGAACAAATAGTTCATAAAAAGAGACAAACACAAACAAGTTATTTGAAACTCAAAACATCACAGCACAGGACTTTAATTCAAACTGAGAAGCAAATAATAAGGTCTCCTGCATATCCTGCTATTGACAGCAACTGATCTTAAGTGCACGTATAGTTAGAAATGCTGCCTGAATGGTCATATTTAGACCCCAGTTGGCAGCTGACAAAATCACTTTTTATGCCGGATAAAGTTTTCAAGATGCTGATAGTGAAATCATAAAAAAAATAAAAAATAGTATCAAATTCATATTGTATAATAATATTCAACAACCCAGAAAAAAATACATAAATATAAACCAAGGTCCAGTGTGTCTGTATCTGTTGCAGTTTTACTTGTGGCCTGACTATAACCCTTCAACTTAAGGATGGCAAACTCACTATCATCTTTTTCCGGTTTAGTCTGACTAGACTACATAGGTTACTCATTCACCAGGCACTTATCGATAAACATCTTTCCCAGGAGCATTTCCTGCTATCTCTGTTTATATAAGGTCCCTTCATACTACACAATTATTTACATAATTTTTGCCATTCCAGCAACTCAGTTAGAATAAAATAGGTTTGAGTTTACCTTAAATCATAGGGGCAGGCCTGTGTGTAAGAGTGCCAACAACCAATGAGACTTCAGTCAGAAGTAATAATCATAATAATAATAATAATACATTTTATTTATATAGCGCCTTTCCCATGCTCAAGGCACTTACAAAATATAAGAAAGAACGGCAAGGTATACAGTATATAGCATTGTACAAACCAAATAAATAAATAAAGATTACGACAGTGAATTCAGAGGAAAAAAAGCCTAACAGACAACATAATTAACGGTCTATCACACACACATACAGGTTACATGAGCATCTTGACAGAGAGGTAAACTGAGAGAAGGGTAATAAAGTTAGGTAGCGCTAAAAGCCTTCCTGAACAGATGAGTTTTGAGTTGTTTTTTAAAAGAATTCATGGAGTCAGCTGATCTAATTAATTTCAGTAGGTCATTCCAGAGTCTGGGTGCTATATAGCTGAAGGCCCTGTCACCCATGGAGTGTAGATTAGTGTGGGGCACAACAAGACTGCCAGAATCAGAGGACCCTAGAGGATGGGCAGGCACATAGTGATGGAGAAGATCACTGATGTAGTTTGGTGTGAGGTTATTTAAGGCTTAGTAGGTTATTAGTAGGATTTTATATTAGATTCTGTAAGACACAGGGAGCCAGTGAAGACAGAGCAGGATGGGTGTTATGTGCTCGCTGCTGCTGGTTCGAGTAAGGACTCTTGCAGCTGAGTTTTGAATAAGCTGGAGCTGTGATATAAGATTGGAAGGGGCACCTGCCAGCACAGAGTTACAATAATCGATGCGGGATGTGATAAAAGCATGGACAAGTTTCTCTGCCTTAGAAAAGGAGAGGAAGGAGCGAACACGTGATATGTTACGGAGGTGAAAGTAAGAAAGTTTTTTAATGTGACTTATGTGGGTGGAATAAAAAAGGGAGGAATCAAAATTGACACCAAGATTCTTTGCAGTAGAGGCAGGTCTGATGAGATCACCGCTAATATGGACTGGGAAATTGCAGTTTTGTTGCAATTTAATTTTAAAGAGTTCTGCTCCATCTAGGTTTTAATTTCACTAAGGCAGGTTGTGAGCTGAGAAAGCTCTGATGAAGTTTCACTTTTAACATTGAAGTAGGGTTGAGTATCATCTGCATAAAATGATAGCCCAGTCCATAGATACGAATAATATGGCCAAGGGGAAGCATATAAATACAGAAGAGAAGAGGACCGAGGACAGAGCTCTGATGAACTCCTTGTGTGACTGGTGCCGAGCTGGATCTGCTGTTGCCAAGACTAACAAACTCTTGCCTATCAGTCAGATATGACCTGAACCACTGGAGGGCAGTGCCAGAGATACCCAGCATGTTCTCCATTCTGGACAGTAGAATGTCATGTCTGACAGTGTCAAATGCTGCACTGAGGTCTAATAGAATTAATATGCTGGTTTGTCCAGAGTCTGCTGCCATAAGCAAATCATTGGTTACCCGTAGCAGAGCAGTTTCACAGCTGTGCCGCACCCTAAAACCAGATTGAAAGGGTTCCATCAAGTTATTTGTGGTTAAGTAATTGTTGAGCTGGGAGGTTACAACACGCTCAAGAATTTTGACAGGAAACACTTCGGGAATAAGGAGCAAGGGTGTTTTGGACTCTGAAAATAGAAGAAAGGCTCGTCTGTCTGATATCTTGCTTTTGTCGTCCCCATGACAGAATGGAAAATGGATAGAATATGGCTTAGAATGCAGGCTAATCATACCTGGAAAGTTTTCTTACAGTACTGGTGCCATTGGGCAGCATGTAAATTAGCTGTCAACATGCTGTAAACTCACAATACTTTAGAAGATTAAACTGTGCAGGAAAGTCATCACGCAGTCAAGTAAATCTTAATCCCATGTGATTCTAGTTATGTAATCTGAGATCCTGAAGGCAACAGACAGGCAACTAGGAGTTGTGTAATATGCCATCAACTTTAGCGTGATTTAGAACAATCAGAAGAGGACTCTATCTCACACACACTCTCTCTCTCTCTCTCTATATATATATATATATATAAATTATTCTTTATCTGGTTATATCTGTAAACCCATTTCTATTTAAAGTACACATCTCCAGACAACACACCTCTAGGAATAACTGAGGTATGTAAGCCCCTCCACCATGATGCAACTAAGGTTTGCAGAGAAATTTATGTTTTTGATGTTTGATGCTTGCAAATGAAGTTGTTCTCTTAGCTTCATCCCATTATAAATACAAAATTATTTACAGCCAAGTGTGATGTGATTGGGATGAGCATTAGCAGCTTATACTTAAGATAATGATCCAATGCGAAATAGATTGGAGGAGTCTAAGTACCTCAAGGTACCTTGTTCTCAAATGATAGTAGGGTTGATCATGAGATTGAGCAATGAATCAGTGCAGCAATGGCAGCTTTGAAAATGTATTGTTGAAACAAGGGCTAAGGCCTCATATTAATCTTTCTATGAAACTTTCATACTTGTTGGTTTATGCCTACATTTATATCCTCACCTAAGATCACAAGCTGAAACATGAGCTGGCAACTGTTTAGCATGACTTAACTTTCATTTACAACAGTTCGAAAATGACCATACCAATGACGTGAAAATAAAATGTAAAAAATTGAACACCACAACATAGTTAAAGGCTACAAAATTTCCTTATTCTGTCTCTTTCTTTATTATCTTTTTTCTTCTATTAATATTTGTAATTTATATACAGTATTCTGGATAATACAGATAAGGTTTAACAGGGAAGCTTCTTTTAAATGGCACTGTGTTACTTAAAGAAATTAGTTTTGCACCACAAAATATATGGATATATCTTTTCTAATATGTGCATGATATCTAACTCTCAGGAACACTATTTGCTTCAAACTGGATGTATTCTGTAAATTGTAAAGCTTTTGTTTATATTTCTTTAGGTGTTCAGCCACTGTGGGTGATGAAAGTTTTTTTTTTCTTTTAGGTAATGCTTCACTTAATACTACACATTTCTGTGGCAAATGAATTACTGGCATGACTGAGAAAAAGTAACTTAAAAACTAAGATACCTCTATCCATTATGATCAAACTAGACCAAGCTTATCATATCTTTATGAAACGCTTTGCACTTCAGGATGAACTGCCAATCTGGAATACGGCACCTGCTGTATATTTGACTCTATTCAGAGAATGAGTGCAGTCATTTTTTCTTACCTGTAAATTATATTTTACAGTATGTATCACTTTGACATAATTTAATAATCATTGGCCCAAACTGCAGTAGTTGCACTTTGTCTGGGGTATGTCTTAAAACATTCTACACAAAAAGTGAATTATGCACCTCCTAGCAAATTAAGTGTTAAAAAATGGCTCCCAGAGTGAATACTGCTTTAACTGTAGTCTTGCTATCTATATGGTTACAGGAGCTGAATCCAAATAGAGACCACAATATTACCGTTGCGTAACTGAAGGCATTTCCAAATTGAGTAGGGCTCAATAGTTAGTAGTTACATTTAATGGGTGTCTGCAGGCACTTTAGTTGGGGGGGAAGGAGACGTGTTGATAGATGATTGTCCATTAACCTTGACTTTCAGAAAGGCTTAGGAAAAGTATCATGTACTAAACTACAAATGAAACAGCAATTGAATAGCACCTTCTTTAAGTCAACTAGTGGCTCTTTTAGAATTCTGTAAAGCACATGATACATTGTAGACTGCGGTGGACTGGTGCCCTGCTCGGGGTTTGTTTCCTGCCTTGCACCCTGTGTTGGCTGGGATTGGCTCCAGCAGACCCCCGTTACCCTGTACTTAGGATATAGCGGGTTGGATAATGGATGGATGGATGGATGGATGCACTGTAGAACAATATAGTAAAAGTCATGTGTTTATTTAAAAAGTTAGGGAAAATAATTTTCAAATGATACATTAAAAACATTGCATTTAGTATTCTCACAGCAGACATGCCATGGTAGCCCAAAAGCTTTTCTTTCAATGCTACACATTCAAAAAATAAAACGATTTAAGGTTTTATGAAGGAAAAACTCAAAGTTTGGGAAATAGCATGCCTGATAGTGACATGCTCATTTGTGACTCTCACTTTGCAAAATTGTTAACTTTTTTTTAGTGCATGCTGCATGACAGAAAATGTACGGTCCTAGGAGCAGTTGGGTTTTAGCCCTTGATGAATAAACACAGATGGCAGCTGTGTCACGTGAACCAACTATTGAAAAACTTTACACCTTTTACACCACTGCAAAAAAGTCTGACTCACATAGCTTTACTAAGCGTGAAGTTATTAAGCAAAATATAAGTGGCAGGGAAAAAAAAATTAAAAAACAGAACTAGCACTTGGTAAACAAATATAGAGATGGAACAAAAACTTCCTGTATTTGAGAGTATGTTTACTACTGATATTTTCCAACTATAATGTCTCATGGTTAGCAGAGTAAAAGTCTATAGAATTTGATGCTCCTGTGTAGACATAATGTTTACCACTTTTATATAAACCCTCTTCACAGAACAACCTGAGCCCATTGAATAAGGAATTGGTACAAAATCTTGGCCACCAGAAATCTTTACTTGCAGCTGTATCTATGAGTTTAGATTTTTTTTCTCAGTGATACACTACTAAAACTGTACATCCAGGGAGTTCTCCAATCTTGTACCATTTTGCTGATAGACTATGCTATGTCACCTTGTATGTAATGCTGAAAGTGATTCAGTCATTTTTAAAAATGGGTGGTGGAAAGAATTATTTACCTCTGTAAAACATTCCAATTAACAAATCATAATTGGGTAGCATGGTGGTGCGGTGGTAGTGCTGCTGCAACACAGTAAGGAGTCCTGGGTTTGATTCCCGGGTCCTCCCTGCGTGGAGTTTGCATGTTCTCTCCATGTCTGCGTGGGTTTCCTCCGGGTGCTCTGGTTTCCTCCCACAGTCCAAAGACATGCAGGTTAGGTGCATTGGCGATTCAAAATTGTCCCTAGTGTGTGGCTGTGTGTGTGTGCCCTGCGGTGGGCTGGCGCCCTGCCCAGGGATTTGTTCCTGTGTTGGTCCAGCAGACCCCCGTGACCCTGTGTTAGAATATAGCGGGTTGGATAATGAGTGAGTGACTGAAACATACTGTATATGAATTGAAATCAGGCCTTTCTCATGAATATGGTTGAGACTTAACAAGGGAAAGCTGCATAATATTTGGAAGCAATAATAATATTAACATCTTTTTTTGGAGTGTTTAAAATTGTATTTATTTCAAAAGCAAAGAAAAGAAGCAGCACAGACACAGAGTCTTACAAAAACATTCAGGCTGAAGGGAAAGATCAGGAAAAGATAAAAACACATTTAGCAGGCAGCTTAATGTGTATCAATAGCAAAGGGAAGAAAGCATATATAGTAAGAGAGTAAACAGTAAATACAGGGGCTTAGAGAGACCCAATAATTATTAAACAGGTGCTGTAGTTTGTTAATTTATATTTAAATTTAAAAGAGCTTAATTTTCACCTAAACAAATTTTAATCATGAAGCCAGTTCAATGCAAGTCCTCTGTGATGCTGGACTTTACAGAAGCTGGCTTTGACGAAGTATGCTCTCAGGATTTCTACATATGCAAGAGATGTTAGCTGATCCAGCACCTTGAGCTCAGAGTCCTTGAAGTTGAAAGGGAGGAGACTAGCCTGCGTTGTAGTAAATAATTGATGGATGTCACTAAGGTGTGCTTTAATGAGATATGTTGCACCCCCAGAGTGGCATGGGAGCAGACTTCAGACCAGGGAGGCAGGAACAGGTGTACAACATCTGACATAAGTGCAAAGCAAGTGGAGCAAAATGTCCAGAGGCATCCACCTCAAAGTTTGAGGTTTACAACCATTTTCAAGTCATTATGGAGCTGGACAGTGACTCATATATTCTTGAGGTGATAGTTAGGGATTACCGGTCACCTCAAAACTAGTCCCCACAAAGACAGCAGTAATAATGGGAAAGTTAATCATTATGGGGATTGAGACACTGGTTTGCTCCAGTGACAGACTTTCATGCGGTGTTTTACCTTCTGCGTAAGGGTGTAAGGGCGGATAGGTTTCTGGCTGGAGTGGGGGAGGGTCTAGGTGTCACTCTACATGTTGGAACTAACGTCATACATAAAGGCAGGCTGTCAGGTGTGCAATCCAAATTTAAACAGTTAGGTGACAAGCTGAAGTTTTGCCTGTGAAGCATCAAGCTCCAGGCAAGGCTGAGGAGAATAGAAGGCTTAACACATGGGTCCAATCTTAGGATAGGGGTGCACAAATCTATTGGATTCCTTGTGGAACCTATTTTAATGTGATAGGCTACATGTGAACAGAAGGGGTGACTTGAGGAGGCATACGAGAAAGGTACCTGAGGATTGTTTAAACTATGGAATGGGGGACAGGAAGTTTAGGATAGGCCAGGTTTAGAACTTCCCATTAAAGGACAGGCAGTAGTATATTGTAAATACAAATACATAAGATACGTTTTGAAAGCTCTAATTCCCTGTTAAAAAGCCAAAGTTACATAAGTAATGTGTTGAAAATTGTTTGCGTTAAAAGAGTATTAAGAATAAAATAGGGGAGTTGGATTTATATGTAACTGCACTAACTGGGCTAGCCTACAAATATCAGACAGCAAGAACAGGAGTTTCTTGAGGTAATCAATGACTGTTTTTGTCACAATATGTTAAAACACCAACAAGGGTAAAAGTCAGTGTGGATTCAGCCCTATGTAATAATCAGCAGAATGTATCTATTATAAAAAAAACTCGAGGGAGACGAGACGTGATCTTCTCAGAAGACAATTTGACGTCCTGCGAGAGACACTTTAACGTCATGCACCAGCAGCAACAAGTCAGCAGATGATCCGACCACTTCTCCTTAGTGTGTGTTCAGCTGCCCCCCTTTACAACACGAACAGCGTTATACGTCCTGTGAGAAGGATATTTAACCATGCCCGGGGCCGGAAATAAAGGACAAGTATTGTTTTTACAAAAGTTTTAAAGTAAAAGTGAAAATAATGAATATGTAACAATTCCCATGAAAATAACAATCTCTTTAAATTGTATAACCGGTAAACCAAACCCGGGGGTGGGCGAGCAAAGCGAGCAGGGGATGGAGCCCCCTAGTATTCAAAAACTAAAAGTTACATTTTGTAGGGCAAATTTTGAGCAATGTGGCAAATACAGAATAAGACGAATTAGGCTGGGCTTTTGAGAGTGAAAACAGTTGAGGACATGGGGGTCAGGTTTATAAGTTTTTTATGTTTAAACACAAGACAACTTTACCCCAAAACTTAAAAGCAGTAAGAAATTAAAGAGAACTCTGTGCTGAATAAATAGGACCTAAGAAAAAGTCAGAAAAAAAATTGTATAAGACTAATAACTGTCACACTAACCATAGAACCTACCACAGCATGAGAGCAACAGGTAATGAGGATATTACAAAAAACAGTTGGAGAGAAATATTGTAGAACTGGCAAAGGATGAACCAAAGAGATCCTTTCAATATTGTAGCAGTAAAAAAAACAGTGAAGGAAGAGGTGTGACATGAGTTAGAATATACAGGCAATCAATACCAAATGTTATGAAATGGCATTTTTCTGAAGTTTATAAATATAAAGAAGTTGATAAACTCTCAAAAGTAACAGGGACTACTAAGGAGGTATTCAGTGATTTGAAAAGTATTAAGTGAGAAAGTACTGCTTGCATTAAATATGGTACTTTATTCCAGAAGTCTGTAGATATAACTGAAAATTCAATGGCATACTCCCAAGTGAGCTGTTAAGTGACATTGGTGCAAAAAAGGCTTTTTGTTTTCTGGCAACTCTACCATGCAACACATTTTTGTTTAAGTATCTCTGTATTAAACAAGCTGAAATGGCCACTCCGTGTTCTCTCAGAGATTAATGTATTAGAGCAATGTGCATATCAGGTTTTCTTTACATTTCACAAATTTTTCTTCTGAAACTTTTCTTGATCAAACTGATCCCGGCTTGGTGTTTGGAAAGCCAATGGTTTTCCATTTTTTTTAAATTGATTTGAACAAAGCTAAATTGCACTTTCAAATCTTTGGATACCTTTTCCTTATTTTTGGAGTTAAATGAAATGTATATAAAAAAATCACTTTTTTTTTAAAAAACTTTTGCCATATTTTGCTTTCTAGCAAACACACAGGGTTTCCAAACAAACGTTTTTACACACAGACACACCGATTACAATCAAACAAGGTACGGGTAGCATGTTCTTAACCCTAATGTTGATCTCAATTAACATATGGGTGTATTACCAGGACATATACAGTATGCAAGGATATGTACATTTTTAAACAGGGTCATCAAGTACAATTTCATTTATTATCATGATTAATATAGCATGTGTAAAATTCTGTGATGACAAATACCATTACTATATAAAAGAACATTTCATATAATCACTCGTAAATTCTAAAAATGATGAACGCCTTCTACCAAGTGTATGTAATCTTATGATTTTTTGCATTTTATATATACATTTTTTTCTTTGTAGATTTCAAATATTCCATGCTGATACCAAACAGTTTATCAAGCTTAGTTATAAAGCAACCTCTCTGGTGTAAAAATGTCACATCGAAAACCTCATTTTATTTAGTTTAAAATTTTATTCTTTGTCCTTAAAAGCAGCAAAACAGATCTCACAGGTATTAATGAAAGATATACCAAAAGCTGAATAGAAAACAGATAATATATATTACAAGATAAATATTCACTTTGCAATTGTCTATGCCAAACAGTAAATGTTTTTCCCCAGTGGTAAGAAGGAAGAACAATTGGTCACATACCTTGAACTCTCTATTTAATAAGAGTCACTTATCTTGCAAAGGTGTAGATAAACTTTATATCACATCCAACATGTAAACCTACTTTTTTCCTTGCTGTTTGTACTATGGAACATTTGCAATCAAAAAATTCAGGCACAGTAAGAGAGAAGAACTAAGCATTAACAACAAATGCATTAAATCCCATTCTTTAATTTGCTGCTGAGAATAAATGTTATGTACTAACAGTCACAAAACCATTAAATAAAATTTTATTTATAGTACAAATACTCTAATTATTCAGTTAATTTATATACTTAATAGATTTCAACCTGAGATGAAACAACAACAAGTTTCCAATTAGATGTTTGATTCACAATAAATTTTTTATCTCGTTAAAATCAAAGTTTGCATTAGTACTGTGAACAGGATATCTATAATATACTTGCATATACTATTAAGGTTTGCTACTGAATACAAAGATTTTAATGAAAATCTTCAACCATACTCCATCTTTTAGCATTTTATGTAACTATTTCACATTTTTGGAAGAAGCAAGTAGAATTCATTAGTCACGACACATTATCATAAACACTTAAAATTGTAAATAAAATTGTTATAATTCTTTGGTCTTGTCATGACAGTGTTTTATGTTATTAGGGTTTTACACTTCCAACAGAGAAGAAAAGGGACCTTATTATTTCTTTATGCCATGAACCATTAACCACTGGATGTTCAGAAAGTACAATAGTTGGTTTATTAGTACACTGGTGCTCCCAAATACATGCAAGGTTTAATGTGCATAATACACGGACTTAACCTGCACCTCCTTCTTGTAAATAAAAAGTAGTGTGGTTGGCACTCATTGACCACCACATCACAAGCCCCATACACTTCAACTTGTATCAAGTTAGTTATAGTAGACTTGCCAGTAGTGAGTTTCTATCGAAGAAAATAAATGTATATTATTATACATTACATACTTGTATGTAATATGTACACTATATATGTACACATGAATTCTTTTTACTATACAAATCGCTTTACCTTGCTTTAAAATCTCAGAGTATGTGCATCTGTTATACAATATTTATACAAGTAGAATTCTAACAATAAATATAACAATCAGTCCACCAAAACAGCATGAAGAAGAGTGTTCTGTGTGATATTGAAATGTTACTGTCACTTAACTCATGACAAATTTATCCTTACAGCCTGTTCTATATTTTCAAATGCACAGCACAATTTCAGAACCATCTATAAATACATTTTGTACCTGGGCATACAGTTAATACGTTAGATTTGATATAAGTTTTCTGTATTGAAGTCGGTTTTAAGCATGTCTTTCCAGATACAGTGGGACAAGTAATTTGTTCAGTGAGAATGTATTAAATTTTCTCAGTACAAAATTTAAAACATTAGTTTGTACTGTATCTCTGGTTAAATAACAATTTAGCAGATAAAACTGAGGCGGTGATGCATAATATGTAACTGACTACCAAAATCCTTTGAGAAGAAATTGAAAGGCTCCTTTTGAATAAGTTCTATAACAGGAAAAATTGTGTACTCCTTGCTTTTGCAATATTGATGAGGATAAACTTCACATATTCAAATCTGCTAATTTCTCCGCTGTAGATTCATTTTTAGGATCCAATATTTTGGTAGACCCTAGATGAGCAATCACTGCATCCAATCTTAGGGATTATTATTAGACAGACATGTTTTCCAGTTTGAAACATATGACTGAACATATACTGGCTATATGTAATGTGAAGAGAATGTTATGACATTAGGGATTCAGGACAGCTGGCAGCATCATATGAAACATTTTGATTGTAGATTATCAAACAAACAGCAGCCCTAAAATGAGAATCCTTAATCACCGGCACTCTGTGGTTGGTAATCTAATCAGCACAAAATATCAATCATCAAAGTCTGGGATATCCTCATATGAGTAGCCACGGTAGCCTTTTGAAGCATAGTAGGCAATACGTAGATGATAAAACCCGGGCAAGAAGACCAGAATACCAATTATAAGAACTGGAAACGTTCGGTCAGGACTCTGTGGAAAAAATAAATACAAACATACATTAATAAATAGAATAGATTGATGCCCCCAAATAAATATGCATAGTAAAAGCAATTTCATTACAGTCAATTTGGACAAAATGACTCAAGGAAAAGAAAGTTTAGCATGGGTCTGATGTAAGATTTTTAAAGTGTGAAGCATTTTTTAGGACTGTTACATTATAGTTACATTATTACCAAAGTAATAAGAAATTAAATGTGAACTCTGTCACTTATTAATTTGTATATACTGTATATTGCTATAGGCATATTATGAAAGCATTCTAGTTAAAAAAAAGGATTATGATTTTCTCTTCATAATATTTGTAGTAACAGGGTAGTTCAGCTTGTAGATTTAATAAAGACTAACTCAAAGACATCACAAGTAAGCAGAATGAAACTGTAAGTCAGCAGCCATAATTGCTTTACTCAGCTTTAGTTCTCTGCCTCAGATGTTAAAGAGGGGCTGACACACATTATTTTTCAGCCAACATGTAATAATGTGTTTATTTAAACCACTTTCTAGCTTAGTGGGACAAAAAAAGGTACATGCAAATCTATAAATATCGACATAAATAAACTAACAATTATGTCCGTCTTTCGGTGTGTTAGTGCACCTTGCAAAAATCATTTGTAAAATGGGCATACAGTCCAACTTAAAATACAGGTTACTAAAATATTTTGATCAGTACCTGATATATCTAAACACTGTAATAAAACGTAGGGGTTGGCTTTGTGTAGCTACATAATAACCATTAAGACCTAGGAGGCTCCAACTTTGTCAGTAAGTATAGAGTTTTTGTGTATGGAAAAACACCCTGCACATTGGAGTGCTAATAATTCAATTATGTATTTTAAAGAAATTCAGCTGATGAATACTGATTTTGTTTAGCTTGTCAAATTAAAAGGGTCATCATATTCACATTTTATTGGAGAGTTTTAACAAAATCAAAATACCACTCAAGTGTAAACAACACTAATTCCTCATCAACTAGTTTAACTTTGTCTGTTATTATGGCACAGGCTCAATCTCTTAAGGAGGACAGGTGTTGACATTTGCAGACACAGCTTTTTTTCCCATGGGCATTTAAGGATAAAACCATAATTGGTGTATACTTCAGACCTTCATGGATCATTTCTATTGTCTTATTGTGCCAGCCCTTTTGATAATTTCACATATTTCTTGTCTAAATTATTTAATTTTAAAATAGTGTTTATAATGTCTGTGACCATATGAAGAACAATTAACTCATCTAATACTGTATATACTGTGATGAGTTACCCAAGGGTTGCCATCAGCAAAGTGGCATCTGGATAGCAGAGGGAGGAATACATTACCTAGCCAGGGAAAATGAGTGTGAAAAAAATCCAGTAATGGAAGTCTGAATATCACTATAGAAAGATGTCCACAACTAGAAGCTACTAGTCTCTGTAAACATACCAGAAATGAATTAGGTGCTAGGATCACCAGTGACAGAAGAGTACAGGGAAAAAAAAAATGTCAGTTTCTCCCAAGATGGTGAGTGACCAGAACCCCAGTCTGTGATAAGGTTGCCTGACCCTCATTTTAAAGAGAGAGTAAATTAAATTATGGAGGGAGCCCCCTAGCTGGCAAGGAGGCTCCAGGGAATGACCAGAGGGGACTGGGCAGTCTAATGGTCTGGAATCCCTACAGATTTTATTTTTTTCTCCAGCCGTCTGGAGTTTTTTGTTTTTCTGTCCACCCTGGCCATTGGACCTTACTCTTATTCTATGTTAATTAATGCTGACTTATTTTATTTTCTTACTGTTTCTTTTATTTTTCTATTCTTCATTATGTAAAGCACTTTGAGCTACTTTTTGTATGAAAATGTGCTATATAAATAAATGTTGTTGTTGTTAATTTTAGTTCAGAGATACAACACGAAATGAAAACCCATACCAGATGCATAAAGTAAAAGAGAAGATGGCTAAGCAAATCCTGAGGACTGTGTAACATAGGATTAACAAGGCACCTTGCAGTAATTACTCAGAGCACACTAAAGTGAGAGGGAGTTCACAGGGATCGGCAAAAGACTAGGAAACCTCTTCTATCAGATGTCAGCAGGTGGGGCCCTGTTGCCTGTTGTAGAGAACAAGTGGTATGCCTGGTCCTTTAATTATAAAGTGAGGTGGAGGAATTTATATAAAGTAGAAACACCCAAAAATCTGTGTTAAATATTCATAGCATATCTGATTTCATTTGATATCCCTGGCATCTTCTCTTCTGGTTTGCTGGGCACTGCCATCCCTTAACTATCATAATTGAGATATCAAAACAAATTGGAAAAAAAAAAATTAAGAAGAACAGAATCTATCAAACACCATTAGCTTCAATGTCTGAAATCTCTTTAAAGTATTTTTGTTATGCCAAAAAACAGCCAGTAAATGGAGAAGTTAATTCTACAGTTTACTAGTTTAACCAAAGTATACATTTTTGTTGGGTGAACTGAATATTCCTAATTTGCTTATAGTGGATACAAGATGTCAACTGTGTTTATATTGTGTTAGAAGAGTGCTATGCACTCAAGTACAACACACCTTTACAAATAAACGTTGCAGGTAACCCTCCACCCCATATATAAAAGCTGGACTAGCAAATTTGCTCATAGTGGATACAAAAGTCTACACACCCCTGCCAAAACTGCAGATTTTGTGTAATAAAAAAATGAAACAAAGATAAATCCTGTCAGGACTTAATCCACTTTTATTGCAAAATTGTATTCTATACAAAGAAGGTGAAAACAAATCAGAAACAGTTTAGTGAAAAAAAAAGTCCTACAAAAATCTGGTTGTATTATTGTGCACATCCTTTAATATTCAAGGATGTAGTGGAGTTCAGAACCAACCAAGCACAATGTCTCATTTCAAATAGTAGTTAGGTGTATACTAACATCAATTAAAGTGGCTCTGATTAAACTCCGATAAAATGTGGCTGTTCCTGTAGGATTATTTTGAAATCCTCTTAGTTGCAAAGCACTTCAAAAGCCATGGTCCGCAAAGAGCTTTTAAAACATGAACAGGATCTCATCACTCATCACTCCAAATTTAACTTTCCAGCAACACATTTCTTTCACTACCTACAAATTAGAAACTTTGTTAAACAAAACCTACCCAATTTCTCTCACCCGCCTCTCAGAAAAGGAGTGGAAGGTAGCAATGCACACTTCACCCGAGCTCCATATGCACAAAGCATACAATTTTCAACTTAAAATTATATATCGAACACATCGGTCTCATTTAAAATTGTACAAAACATTTCTTGAGCAAGATCCAACTTGCAAACGTTGCAATCAAGTCCCAGCCTCACTGGGCCATATGTTTTGGGCTTGAACCATATTAACATCATTCTGGACAAAATTTTTTAAATGCCACTCAGACAGCCTTGGTGTCACAATCCCTCCTAACCCATTAACAGCTGTGTTTGGTGTTCTTCCAGATGGGCTTAAAGCAGAGAAGGACAAACAAACTGTGATTGCCTTTACTTCACTATTGGCACACAGACTTATCTTGTTCAACTGGAAGAATCCTAACCAACCTCTTTAAGTCAGTTGATAACTGATGTTATATATTATCTAAAATTGGAAAAAATCAGATTCTCACTTAGATGATCTCTCCCCTATTTTTATTAATTAATTTATTTATTTACATTATATATAATCTTACAATCCCTAAAGTCCTTGATACAACCAGGTACTTACCGAAACATGAATGTAACCAGTGAGGAGTAGAGCTCCAATGATGATAAGAATGGAGCCAATCAAAAAAAGTACTGCTGCTAAGGCAATTGCTTTGTAAGGTACTTTGGGAGGACTCTTTTTAAACTAAATAACAAGAGAAAAAAAGAGAAAAATATACATATTTAAACTTTAATATTTGTTTTGTGAAATGCAATACAAGCCTACTGTATCAACTAAACATTTAAATAGTTTTTTCTTCAAATGTATAAGAAATGCGTGCGCTTTAATAAAGCATATACATTGTTTTTTACTTGGCAAAGAGTAAAGTGTCCTGTTACACAGCGATTATTAATTCAAATCAAATGCATAAACACACATAGCAATTCCCCAACAGTCTAAAACCGTGTAACAGTTCACAAAGAATATGAGTTTACATTACTTGGTTTTATATTTCATGTTGTTTGAGAAATTGCTTTACCATTTAAAAGTCACTGTCTTGTTATTCCAGTTAAGGAGAGATCAAAACTTTGGCTAATGTGGATACTCACATTGGACTATTTGATATGACATATGCATTTTTTCTTTTCTATCAGATATCTGAAAATATGATTTCTTATTATCACTTTTCTACATAGCTATGATGGTAAAATCTGTGTTCTGCATTCATAGGTACAATTTGTGTGTCAGTTTCAAATTATATGTATAGTTTTACAAGATGTTTTTCCTCAGCAATACTCACCCCACAATAGTTAGTTTTAAAACCGCTGGCTTACTCTTTACACAGCTGGCAAATAGGCTCTGTAAAAGAGCCAGACTGCTGTGCCTGGAGGTACCTTGGCATAACAATGTTCTTGCTATCTTAGATATAGATGAATACACTTACTGTATTAAACTGAACAGATTAAAAAAATCCTCCAAATTTCTGATGAGAGTTCTTGCTCGGCCTTACAGTTCTCTTTATTTTTTCACATAAAAACACTTTTTCCTTTGGTGAACTTAATGCAAAGTCAATTCAATGGGGTTTTTGGGGGCTAAGTACATTATTTTTCAGCCACAGTAAACTACATTGTGTTGTGTAAATTTCTTGGGTTTCTATATACAGTATTGCTGTTTCTGCAGGTACAGGACTCACTTTTTGCATTATCATCCTCATAAGCAAATGTTTTTCTCCTTTGTAATGTATATGGACTTATGGATGAAGATGAAAATGATTTTCAAGGTTGGATAAATCGGTAATCCGGACATTCAGGAAAACTAGTTTTTAATCCTGGTTAACCAAATTACAAACTTGCAAAGCCCAGTGGACAAAATTTTTCCTAACTATACTGTGAGATGGGTTTTGAGGAGTAGCTTATTAGAGAGAACAACACACCTTTATAAATAAATGTTGCCGTAGAAAGTTGCAGTTAACCCTTCACCCCATATATAAAAGCTGGACTACCAGATTTGCCAAGCTGGTTGCTCACCAGACTACCATATCCATTTACAATTTGTGTGAAAATTAAAAATTAGTGTGAGGACAACTATAGAGTAAGATGAAAGTCATGATCAAAAAACCTCAAAAACATAAGGAGTTGCAAGAAACACCCTCTTTCACTGGTAGCACTCATAATAAGACCTAAATGTAGAGCATAAATATATTCACATCTCTCTCTTGCAACTTTGAGACACAGAGTATGAATTCCAACAGACAAACCTATGACGTACTGTACATGGAATGAAAAGAACAGCAGCAAATGAATGGCTTGATCCCTAATATTTTTTTCAAACAGTAAGCAAAGCTATGTAATTGGTGTACTAATCACTACCACTGACACTTTTAAAACCGCAAAGATTCAAATTCTACTGAGGAAAGAGGCAGTGCAGACACAAGAGACAAATAAAACATAAAAAAATCAATTTACATTTGCTGCCTAATAACCCAAGACCAGCCTCCTTCTCCACAACACAGATATTTCGGGTTTGAGACAGCAAGCAGCAATTTTCATAAACCAGTTCTCACACCCCCTTCACGAGACAGCTGAGATTCAATGCCACTCAAATGCTATTTCAGTAACAAAACATCCAGCCAAGGACAAAGGTTCCTAATGATGTTGCTGAGGTAACTGAACAAACTGTTCCACAACCTGGACTGACTGTAGTGCTGAAGGATTCAGCAGAACCATTGCATTAGGTCTAGGGTATTTAGAAAATGCATCGGAAAATTAACGTATGGTGCCCATTTTTAATGGAAATAAAATAACTTCCCCAGGTGAGAAAAAAATATTAAAAACACACTAGGACATGGGCAGGTAGTTCCTCCCAGCATGACCCAAAATGACCAGTAATAAAGTTAGCCATGGCATCAGTTCATTTCACTACTATTATATTTATTGTGCTTGAAAGCCTAACTACACAAAGTTTAGGATAAAGTCATGAATTTGCTTCTAGGTAAAGAATAAATTCAGTAAAAATCAAAAACCACAGAAGCTTGATTGCTGTAGTATACACGCAGACATTTCATCATCACTATGTATAGAATGTCAAACACAACAGATTTAGAAATATTAAACATGTTACTGTATTATCTGTCTTCAAAGTTCTGAAATCTTTTTGGATTTGCATAATGTATACAAAAACATATATGTACAGGTTTGCATCTGTTTTCCTAGTCTGTCAGTCACTTTCTTACCTGCTTAGTCCTGAGACTAAGGGGTACAAGGCAGGAACAAATACTGGACAGGATTTAATATATTTAATATCACCAATCCACCTAACTTGCATGTCTTTGGGCTGAGGGAGAAAACCTACATAGACATGGGGAGAACATACAAACTGCATGCAGGGAGGATCCGGGACACAAACCTGATAAGAGGACAAATCCTTACTACAAGGCAGCACTGCTACAACTGCACCACCATGCCACCATGGTTTACCTAGTGTTTTTAAGAAAACTTGATGGAAAGAAGTGGATTATGTCAACTTGTCATAAATATGGTAAAACTGTGCATAATACATAGCACATTATATATAATTAATTGAATATGAAAAATGTTTTTATAAAAATAATACAGAAGGCTAGATTTCGGTTACTAATGTCTGAATGTGATTTTTTTTTTTTTAATATCAGCTATAAGGCAGGCAGAAATATAAATTGTGACATAATAATCTTTTTTTTTTGACATGTTTGATTGCATGTCATAATACAGTACAAATATGTCAAAGTTCACTGTACTGTTGCACCCTGTTAACCCAGACAATGTGGACTCAGTACATTACTCCAGCTGTCTGTCTATACTCCCTTTCATTTTAAAATATTTCATATACCTAATCCTCAAGCAATTTTCCAGCGAACTTTTTCCACAATTGTATTTTTCTAAAACCATATTGGAAAGATGTAATACAGACATAATACAGATCCTGGATTGTAGGATCAGTTAAAGTGATTTTGTCAGACATTCTAAACTGTATGGCAAGAAACAATCAGTCCATAATATAAATAATTAAGTTGAATATCAGAAATAGCAGGCTTTTCAGAATACAATTAATAAAAAGTATATCCTAACATTTAGTGACCTATTGGAAAAAGAAAGCTTTCTGGAGGTATGTTTATAAAGCAGTGAGCACTATGCCAGGGTCTCATCCATGGCTCTTATGCCCTTTCCTTTTATTTCTTTACTTTATTGTTGTCTGAGTGTTCCTTTATAAATTATGTTTCTAAAATGTTTATTTTACATTTTTCTATTTAGTTTTTCTTTAATAAGTACTAGTATTATTTATATTCCTTGACCTCTGTGCATTCAGTGTAGGGGTGGGCCCTCTTGAAACTGCAGCCCCCCAGCCCTGAAAAAGCTGGCAGAAATATACATATTACTGCTGAGGAGTTGGTCTTCACCAATTTTCATTTGATTCTCTACCAATTTAGTTTTTTTGACAGTGAAACTTTTTAAAAGTACTTTTTTTTTTATAAATTGTTGCTTCTGGACTTTGCTTTTTGTATTTGGCTTTTGATTGTGGATTTAGGCCTCAGCTTTGCTAATGTGCCTTTTGGTAAGCCTTGCTTGACTTGTTCCATTCCAATTTTTTTGCAAATAATATACTGAAAGAATTTAGGAAACTGTGTTTTGTTAAACTGAGACAGTCCCCCCCCCCCTTTCATTTTTGAGAATTATAAATTTGGTACATTTTTGGTGTGCAGTCTTAAAAACCTGCTTCTTGAGTTTTGAAAAACAGGCCTACTCTTTGAAAATGGGGCCTTCCTTTAAGTGTTGTGTGAGTACCGGCTCAATTTTTTTGAAAAGACTATTTATTGCACAAAATCTAATTTAAATAGTTTTGACAATGCAGTAGGTCTTCTTTGTGAGCTGCACAAAATTCATTATTCAGTAAGAATCTATACGATGTTGCTAGATGTCAACAAAGTATAATCTTAACCATGTGAAACCATTACTTTGTCTTAAGCTGTCATGCAGTTTCTTTGGAGCCCTCATGTGCTGCTCTTAACTTCCAAATTGCTTTGAAGTTTGGTAGTAAAAAATAAAATTTATGTATATTCTTTAATTTTAAAAACAACTAAATATAATTAAATAACTCAAGCTCTCTTCCACATCACTTATTCTACTATTTTGGTGTTTTTTTTTGTTTTTTTTAATTTGCTTTGTTTTTCTCTCTTGTATGTTGAAAGGTAAAATGTCTGGACGCAAAACTGAAAAAGTCTGAAATTCCTTTTGTCTTCTTTTTTTTTTTCTCTCTTGGGGCTGTGGCTACATAAGTAATTGTTGTCCTATTTACCACCCTGACAACAGTGTCAGAAAAAATGTACAATAATACAGTATTGTCATCTGAAAAAGTAACTACACCCAATGAATTGTTTTTTCTTTTTTTTTTTTATACATAAGAGGACAAATCTAGATTTGATCTCCATTTAAACAATATCTTTAGATCGGGGTCTCCAACACGTCGCTCACAAGCTACTGGTAGCTTGCAACCTCTTTCCAAGTAGCTCGCCAAAGGGTTAATGGAAACCTACATAAATCTGAAAACTTGATTAGTCAAATTAGGGATGGGTGATCGTTCCAAAAAATCATATCATGATCCTTTTAACACAAAATCACAATCTGAATTGCAATCTATCTTTTCAATGTGGCATACACTTAAGAGAATATCCAGACTCAAACTCATCAAGACCTAAGTAACACTTTATTTTAAATACCAAACAAAGTTGAATTCCATTGTTCTCTCGTTTGCTAGCTAAAAGGAGTTCAGGGACACGCCCTGAAGCTGGTAAATGAGTGAGGAAGACGCCTCCCCTTGGCCCGCTGCATGATTCTAGGAATCTGTACCACAAGTGAAATAAGATACATAGCAAAATGACAGAAGTTGCAAAATCAATAATTATAATCATAATTATATATTAGTAAACCATCAAAATAATGTGCAGTTAAAGTCTCAACGGTATTCTCAGCATTTCTGGAGCTTAGTAGAGCCAGATAACTATAAGAATCTTCACTAAGCAGCTCTGAAAAGGTCTGCTTTGTTTGGGTCTACATACCTCAGTGAGTCTGCCTTTTCTGACATGAATGTCATGAAATCAAAGAACAAGACTGACAGATGAAAATTTAAATGACTCCGTAAGAGTAAACCTAAGTAGCTACACTCCACCATACACCTCTCGTTAACTCCATGCAGAGCCATTCATCTGACTAACTAAAAAACACATCACACATGCAATTGGATATGTGAATACTCTTGTGAAGTGAAACAGTTACATGTAACAAAATGACAAATGAATAAGTAATATCTGTGTATTTGTAATTGCATTGTTTCGTTTTTGCCAGCATTCATGTTTTAATTCAATAGTGTGAAATATACTAGAAAATGCATACAGACATACAAAATGCACTTGCAGGTGAACTAAATATTTTTTGTGATGTTTTAATGCAAAATGTGAGTTGTGGACACCCAACATTTTGTAAATGTTCAGGCAAAACAAGCTTATTCAATTTGTTTGGGTTGAAATAAGCTAGGAGAATAAACGTTAGAAAACATAAGTAGCTCTTGGCCATTTTCATTTTGTAAAAGTAGCTCTCAGGGGAAAAGAGGTTGGAGAACCCTGCTTTAGATAAAGGTAATTGGGGGGGAAATGAAAATTTGACTGCAATAAACGATTCAATGAAATATGAATGACTATGCCATTGGCACTGTGAAAAAGGTAAGTATACCCTTCACCCTGGTACTGTCCCCTTTGGCAGAAACAACTTCAAGTAAGCATTTCCTGTAACTGTCTTCCATCTCCAACATTACCTACAAAAAAGTTTTCCCCACACCTCTATGCAGAATTCTTTCAGCTCTGCAACATTTGAGGGGCGTCTTGCATACACAGCTCATTTCAAATCAATCTACGAAATCTCAATGGGATTCAGATCTGGGCTTTGACAGGCCATTCCAGAATCTTCCATTTCTTTCTTTTCAGCCATTCCTTGGTGGATTCACTGGTATGCTTAGGGTCACTGTAATGTTGCAAGGTATACTTTTGGTTGAGCCTCAGTCAAGCCCCAACTCCTCCCAGAATTACACCTCTTTGAATATGCACATCAATATAAATAGCCCTTAAGCTCAGCGTTCTGTGAAAAGACAATGGCAAAACCACAAAAAAAAAAAAATAGGACAATTTCAGCAAATATCAAGTGGAGGCAAGGAAAAACATACTATTTGTTGGTTTAAACAGTGGTATAAACAAGAAAAGGAAGCTGATCGAGTGACATAGCGTGTCGGAGAAACTCGAAAGCTCAAGTTCACAAAGTCGCACAGTGCCCGAAATAAAAAAAGAAGTCGCATATTAAAGTCGCCGTGAAAAGGTGAGTCGTAGGCCACCGTCTGAGTGTCATATGAAAGCTTAATGGGTACCGAGAAAGAAAAAAGGCACACAGTGGGGAAAAAGCACGGAATGTCAACTTTAATCTCAAAATTTCCACTTTAATGACAAAATAAAATATGTGATTAAAGTAGAACATCATAAACTTAATCTTAAAATCATTTAACACTAGAATTACCAGAGTCTACGAAAAAACTCGTAGATCCGTCCCACCTTAAATCGCTTCTTAAAACTGTTCTCACCTCTTCGCCAGCCTCCTTTGTCTTGTAAATGTGCCGATAAAAACAAACTGCAAGCAGCCGGCTATTCCATCCCCCCACTGACTTAGAACGTGCACGAACTTCTCCCAGCTCATGGCTCGATTATCTGGGAGTGAAGTGGAGTTTTAGAGTGGAAATAATAGATTGTTATTTGGAACACACTCATTTCATGTGTGTTCCGTTTCTACAGTAATCTGTGTAAACACAATGTTAAAACAGAAACATTTTCATATTTTAGTAATAAATGTTACAAAATGTAGGCATAAACTATAAAATGTGTGAAGCCTGAAGGCCAAAGATCAAATAAACACTTTCATAAAAGGTTCAAAAGATTTACAACAGCTTCCGTGGCATAGTGGTAAGATTTTGTCACTTAGAGCGCAGCAGACTTGCTTTACCTCAAGAGACCTGAGTTTGATTCCCCGCTGGGGAGAAAATTTGTTTATTTTTATCTATATAGTAATAACAGTAATTTTATTATTATATAGGAGCTTCCCTGTCTGCCTATCATATAGCGCCTTTTCTTCCTATCTATCTCCTTAGCTGTTTTTATATATCTATTATACAGTGCCTTTCCTGTTTATTTATATATCTAGTGCCTTCTCTGCCTGTCTGTCTGATTGCATATAGCGCTGAACTTACTGTCTGTACTATTCTGTCTTCTGCATGTCCTGGAGTACAAAAGAAACACCACCATACAACAACATGTGCGAACTGGCAAGATCGGGGAAAAAACATGTGGTCACTGATTACAAACCGCAAGATGAATGAAAGAGACAATATATGTAAAAACATCATCGCACTAATGCAATATTATTTGAAAACGAACAGCGTCAGATTGGGTTTGAATATGCGCCCGATCTGACACTGTTTGTTTTCAAATAATATTGCATGTACTGTACTATTTTAGAATAAAAACATACATTTGATTTCAATCAGTCTGTAAGAGCCAGTGTAAATGCATGATAATTGTAAAGGTTAGCTTTTTTTTTTTTAATTCAGTTCCATTCACGATGCCCCCCTCCCCATCTGACACTGCCGTTTTCACATAAAGACGCGCTATAGCTCAAATGTGATTTGGAGACGCGCTATAGCTCGAATGTTATTTATATAGGGATGAAAGTACAGTGTCAGGTGCTCATTCAGTGTAATAGGAACCATAGCACAGAGAGATGTGTACACTGCAACAAGTACGCATGTCATGAATGTTGGAAGGGTGTGTGGGAATTGTTAATATTTGAATGTGATGATTTTATATAGCACGGATCGGAAATCAGCAGTTCTTAGCATTGCACCACACAAGCTGTCGTATCAACCGCCTACTGTAACTTGCTTTTTTTTTCTTTACTTATAGTCTAGAATAAAAGTGCACTTGTTTTGTTATACTTGTACACCAACATATGTTCCTGTGTTTGAGCAACATGGGCATGCTCAAAAATAGACGTGTAATGCCACGAAAAGTGCACGTAGGCACTTCAGTTCGCAAGCTTTGGTACGAGAATGCAGTCACAAATATGCTGCAGAGCTATAGCGCATCTTTATGTGAAAACAGCAGTGTCAGATGTTGGGGGTGGGGGATGGGGGTAGTATGGGAAGGATCTTGAACACGACTGAGAGAATGAAAAGTAAATAAAAAAAAAAAAAAACTAACCTTTACAAGTATCATAAATTACACTGGCTGTTACACACTGAAATAAATGTATGTTTTTATTCTAAAATAGTAAGAATAAGAGCAGTTTACTTCTCAAAATTGAGTCGTGCGGGATCAAACTCATGACGTTTTGATTACGAGTCAGCAGCTGATACCATTACACTACAATTGTAGTAAGTGTGTGTCAATGTGGCATGCTAAGGCGGCTTTTTTCCTGCAGTTATATTTTTGAATAAAAGCATACTGGTTGTTATATTTGTACCTTTTGTGAAAGTGTTTCTTTGATATTTGGACTTCAGGCTTCATACACTATATAGTTTATGCCTACATTTTGTCATTTACTACTACAATATGAAAAACGTTTCTGTTTTAAAAATGTGTTTACACGGATTACTGTAGAAACAGAACACACGTGAAATGCGTGTATCCCAAATAATGATCCATTATTTCCACTCTAAAACTCCACTTCACTCCCAGATAATCAATCAAGGCATGAGCTGGGAGAAGTTTATGCACGTTCTAAGTCGGTGGGGGATGGAATAGCCGGCTACTTGCAGCTTTTCTTTATCAGCACATTTAGATTAACAAAAGACGTTGGCAGAGAGGTGAGAACGGTTTTAAGAAGCGATTTAAGGTGGGACGGATCTACGAGTTTTTTTTGTAGGCTCTGGTAATTCTAGTGTTAATTTACTAGTTTCTCAAATCCCATCGTAACTAGTACGTTAAATGCTTTGTTTTTTATTTGATCTTCTATGTGCTCTGTGTGTGTCAATCACTACGTGCTTCTTAAACCAGCTTTCTCTTCATCCGACAGGACACAGAATCCATTACATTCGTGATATTACAGCTCTCTGAATAACTAAAATGCTGAGATGTATACGTGATATCATTTTCATGATGATAGGAGTTAAAGCATGGTATTAAACATGGGAACACGGTGGCACAGTGATTGTGCGCGACCTTCGATAAAATAATTTATTGCAGCAGTACTGTTTCTTTCAAACATACTAACCTCCAATTCCTGTCCTTCCTTTTCTTTCTCCAAATACCCAATCGCCACACAATCAGCTTTGTAACAGACGTTAAGCCATCTGTAAGCTTATAACACCGATTCTTCAAAACGTTTAAGGAACATTGACATATCTTTGTAGTACGTGTTTAATTATTCTATCCTTCATGCCAGTCCCAGTGAAGCATACAGTGCGAGGCAGGAAGAATCCGTGAACGGAGCGCCAGATCCTTGCTAGCATAGCGACACCATGTCCTTTAATTATTAATAATATAGATTATTTAAATAAAGTTACATTTTTATCTGTATAATATAATAAACATATTTTGCTGCATTTCATCTTAAAAATGAGATCGTCATCATATGTAAATATGCGCTTTATAAAGCGGCTCAGGTTTTGTAATATTAAAACTGTAGTGCAAGTTTACAGTGAGGTGATTGTACTTATAAGTACAAACAGTTCTACAAGGACCAGTTGATGTAGTGATTGATTGTGTTTAGAGCTCTTGGGATAAAACTGTTTCTGAACCGTGAGGTCCGTACAGTAAAGGTTTTGAAGTGTTTGCCGTGTATGGCTGAGGCAGCGTGTGCTTGATGCTGTATACCGATAATTCTCTTTCCGATCAGCTGCTCCGAGTAGCACAGTGAGAGTAATATGGAAAAAGATGATCTGCTGTGGCAGCCCCTAACGGGAGCAGCTGAAAGAAGAAGAAGAATGTGCAACGAGAGTAACAATACTAAAGCCGCTATGGTATTTAGAATAGTTTGACCATTCTGTGGATCATTATATTGTTACAGGTTAATTACAATCAGATGCCTTAAACTAATAAACAATACATGTGACGATGTGGGTTCTGGCTCCACTCTTCCATGGCTGTTTGGGAACCCTTGAACCCAACACCGTCGATAATGAAACCGAGTGAGCTAGTCAGTGGAGGCAAATAATTCCAGCAAGGGGAAGGTAAAAAGTGCAAAAGTGCTTTTATTAAAAGAAACAATCAAAACAGTGTTCCATAAATAGTGCAGTAGTTTCTATTAAATAATCCAATAAAAGAACGTGGAGGTTAAAACACTAGGAAAAAAAACACAATCCTTTAAAACGAGAGGTTAAAATCTTCTCTAGGAAGCAGTCTTAAAAACAACAACAAATCCGGTGCATCGTTTATTAGCGTTTCTGTTAGCGTCTCACCTGCTTATCCCGTATGGGCTTAGCAGCAGGCAAGACGCTCTCTGCAGCTGCCCTCCTACAACACACGCGAGACTGGAGACCTCCCGATCCCTGGCTTCGGTCTGGCACTCATCCCAGTCCCCGAGACTTGATATCCACCAATGACCAGGGCGCACATTGGGGACTCCACCACCAAGCCTCCCGACTTCCGCTGCCTTTCCACGGCGTTCTGCGGCTCGTCGCTTTCCTCTAGGCACTCCCGCTACCTGGCCACTCAGCGGGAGCAACCTCAACTCAAACGCCTGGGTGTCGGCCTAACACCCAGCTTCCTCGCAGCTGCCCTCGATCGTGCGCTCACCACACGCACGCACCGCCTGTCTGTCTCTCTTGCTCCGCATGCTTCCTCGCTCCCTGTAACCTCTGTCCTCTTTCCTTTCCTTTTTCTCTCCAATCGTTTCTTTTTCACCTCCCCACAAAACCGACTCGCGCTTCTTTTAAAACGTGAGGGGCCATCACAGCTGTAGCATTAGCCACGGGAGCAATCACGAATGTGGGCAGTTCCTCACCTGTGCACACGGTGAGAAACGCCCACATCGACGACTGCCCCGCGGCTCGCTAACATCGCCCCCTCACGAAGCTGCCTCGGGTGCGGTGATTTAAAAATGGCCTTTGCTCAGTGAGCTGTGGACCCATAACACCACAATATGCAGTTAGTTTCAGTGTATATGATAAAGCCGTGTCAGGGATGAGGATCTAAAAAAGAAAGGGTAACCACACAGGAACAGTAGCACTGCTTTGACGCTGGGTGCCACCAGTTTGCAAAACTGAGCTGAGAACTTGTGTACGCCAGGGTTGGAGCTACCATGAAAATGTGTGTGGCTTTACCCCAAGTTTAGGTTTTATACATCGCGATCTGAGCGTGGAAATGTTCGTACGCAACATTTTTGTGCGTACACACCATTTATACATGAGGCCCGAGGTTATAATCTCAAATCAATTACAGGAACAGCTTAAAGATCAGGTTCAGGAAATGTATGAATGCTTTTCTGGAAACCATTTTAGTCTTCTATCAAGTAAGATTATGCTTGAAGGCTTCATGTGGGAGGTTATTTACAAACTGACCCAATCAAACACAAAAGGAAGAAAAAGCACACAGCTCACAAAATGGGGCTCAGATAGCATCAGGTGTCAGTCAGGAAGCAATCCTGGACAGGCTGTGAATACATGAAAGTTACACTACCTGTACTTACTCATTCTGAGCCAATGTATAGCTGACAATTAACATACAGTGGATGTGTCTGAGTAAGATGGCAACCAATATACTTAAAGGCAAAACACACATATACACAAGACAGATTATGATTGGGGTGGAATTTGAACCCAATGTGAAACAATGGAGAAAAACACATTAATACTTTTAAATATGAAGATATATTTAACTTATTAAGCTGTAAGACAAAACACTGCAAGCAGACGTATTGTAAATAAACTTGGAATTCACACATCCTCCCTCCCATGTGAATCTCACCTGTAAGTCAATGTAGCCATCATCATTGTCTGACAACTTTGAGTACTTCACTTTACTGCTTGGAATGCCCGCAGAAACATTGCTACGAGTTGGCATCATAACCAGAGATGCAGAAACCTGCAAGAAATGAACATTGCAATACTGAAAAAGACTTGTTGACGTGCAAGACCAGTGGACAGCTTAGTCTACTGCAAGGTGCTTAAGAAA
This sequence comes from Polypterus senegalus, assembly GCF_016835505.1. Lineage (NCBI taxonomy): Eukaryota > Metazoa > Chordata > Cladistia > Polypteriformes > Polypteridae > Polypterus > Polypterus senegalus. Next base: position 139,789,850 of record NC_053164.1, read on the forward strand.
ATGCAATAAGCAAATTCATTATGGATGCTAACCAGATCTTAGACTCTCAACACTAAGAAGCACATCTTGTAAAGACTAGTTTAACTGAGCACACTGTGGAGCCATGAACCCTTCTCAAGATACACAACTGTTTTAAAATGAACAAATGTGAACAGTGGAAAGCTGTATACTTCTATTTTATCAGAAAGACACAGCAATGATTAGATACTATATACAGTAATCCCTTGCTATATTGTGCTTCAACTTTCGTGGATTTTATATGTAAGCATATCTAAATATATAACGCAGATTTTTCGCTGCTTCACGGGTTTCGGTGGACAATGGGTCTTTTTACTTCTGGTACATGCCTTCTCAGTTGGTTTGCCCAGTTGATTTCATACAAGGGACGCTATTGGTGGATGGCTGAGAAGCTACCCAATCAGAGCACGCAGTTAAGTTCCTGTATGCTGATTGGCTCAGCGACGGAGCTCCGAATTCGATTGTACTGCGTTAACCAGGAAGTCTCATCTCGCTCATTCAGCATCAACGTGTTTCACTGTGTAAAGAGTTAACTTTTGTGCTCTTTTGTGTTTATCTTTGTGCATAGTCAAGCCTTTCATTATGGCTCCAAAATGATCTGTCTATTGTAATGACTGTAACATATGTGATATCGGAGACGCTCGATATCCTTAAAATAATATTTAGGTTTTACTGTATATAAACAGTATGTTTACATACATAATTTCAACGAATCTTACCTAATATCTAAGAGAATACAATGGGTTTGTGCTGTATAACTGTGTGGGAAATGTTTATAAGAGTGTGGGAGAGTTTATAAGGGCTTAAAATATATAAAAATAACCATATGAACATCTGGTTTTTCAGATTCGGATTTTTACCTTTCGCGGGGTGGGGTGGGGTTCTGGAACGGAACCCCCGTGATAAAGGAGGGGTCACTGTACATACTATTTACTGGCCTATTGTTACTTGAATAAGCCTGATCATGATCACCCTTTTTATATAGTGAGAGAATATTTGGTAGCCTCAAGACTTTAGGAATTGATAAACGTTATGTGGTCTTAGTGATTTCAGTCTGTTGAATCCAAGCAGTACTTCTCTTTCTGCAGTTTCAAAGTTAACACTATTTACTTGCAATTGTCTCAACTGTTAATGCTTTTTCCAAACACCTTGCAATGCCTAGGTGTGCTTCTAAAGCAGTCTAGTTGGTGTAAGTTAGTTGTGCCCATCAAAGTGAGCCCTTTATGCACTACCACAACAATGGCCTCTGGTAATCCACGGCTCTGAATTTTATTTAAACTCACTTTTATAAAACTAGAGATGTACCTGTTGCTGCATTCCTGTAATCAACTTTTAAACCACTCCCTAAATTATTACATCACCAGCTTTTTTTCCCCTAAGAGGTTCAGTAATAAGGCATGCCAGTACAGTTTACCTGAAAAACAAAGTTATACTAACCACAGAAACAATCACTTGGTTGCAATTAAAATCTACAGGATATATGATCCGATAGGCTACTTACCATCACTTACTGTCACACAATTATCATGTCACATTTTTGATTTTTACGTGGTAGGTGGTACAGCAAGCAGAACCCCTGCACTTGTATCCTGTGTCCACTGGCTGTGTGTGCAGAATTTACAACTACTGTAGGTTTCCTGCCACATTCAAGATAGGCATGTTAGGTGGACTACCAATTCTAAACTGGCCATATGGGCATATTGATGGACATGGGTTGATACGTTCCTCCCTGGCCCCTGGTTCCAGCCCTCTCTAAAAAAAGCAATTCCAACCAAATCCAATGTTTGAGAATACTGCACAATGTTTATATTTTGTGAGAATCTGGAATAAACCTCCAAGCCGTGTAAGTAAGGAGTACACTCTTTAGCGTTGTTAAAAATATCTAGATATTAGATCAACTTAACTAACAGCTAATCAATGATCCCTTCAGGTCAGATTGAGGAGCATGCACTGGAACAGCATGTTGCCCCACTCACCACACAACAAAATCACTTGGGATCCTGGTTGGCAATCCCCCAGGCAGACACACGGTACAAGAAACAAACATTTATCTGCCGTATCCAGGTGTTACATTGGCATCCCTTTGGCCTGGTCCAGCCACTCGGGTTGTCAACAATAAGGATCCTGTGAGCCGGATCACCTTTGGGGAATCGCGCCACATGGCTGTAGTGCCATAACTAACGCTCCCTCACGATGCAGATAATGCGCCTCATTTGGGACTCCGTAAGCAACAGCTGGTTCGACACAAAGTCAAACATCCATGCCCAGCGACCATATAGCAAAACAGGAAGCACCAGGACACTAAAGTCTAAAATCCGTACTGACCCCTACTCTCACTTCTGTTTCTTTTTCCGGTTTCTTTGTGGTGGCGGCGCCCTACTCAAAGCATCATGATGCTCCAACAATGATGGATGGATTAAAAGGCAGAAGTCTACGTGACCATCATTTTCAAGTCCTTCCATGAGAACCCTAAATCCAAAGAGGACTGTTTCATTTATGTTAGGTAGAATGCCCAGAGGGGACTGGGCAGTCTAATGGTCCGTAATCCCTACAGATTGTATTTTTTTTCTCCAGCTGTCTGGAGGTTTTTTTTGTTTTTTCTGTCCACCCTGGCCATTTGACCTTACTCTTATTCTATGTTAACTAATGTTGATTTATTTTATTTTCTTACTGCGTCTTTTATTTTTCTATTCTTCATTATGTAAAGCACTTTGAGCTACTTTTTGTATGAAAATGTGCTATATAAATAAATATTGTTGTTGTAAAGACTTTTGCCTTTGTCCTTTTGCAAAGATATTGGGAGTGCCACAACCCTTTGCACCAACCTCATTACCAATTTCTCTCCCAATTTGTCTACTGACTTCAATATTCCTGGATGGGTACAATTTTCACTTGTCACTTCTAAAAATTGTTAAGTACTAGTTGTCACAGCTGTTGATCTACTGTATGGCCAAAAGCTACTACTAGAAGAAAGTTTGTATTCCTGGTTACAATGTCTATAGGCAACAGTATATCATATAAATAACTGCTGTGTCTAATTAACATTTTATGTAGACAAAAAAAAAAATCAAACATAAGCATTCTGTCATTCATGTGCTTTTTCAATTAATTTGGCCAAAAACTATTTATCCTATGCCAACGTCCTAGTAAGCTGAATGACTTCCGGCCTGTTGCTCTGACGTCACATCTGATGAAGACCATGGAGCGGCTGCTGCTTCACCACCTGAGGCCACAGGTCCGTCACGCCCTAGACCCTCTGCAGTTCGCATACCAGGAGAAGGTGGGAGCGGAGGATGCCATCATCTATATGCTTCATCGATCCCTCTCCCACCTGGACAGAGGCAGTGGTGCTGTAAGAATTATGTTTTTGGACTTCTCTAGCGCCTTCAACACCACCCAACCTCTGCTCCTTAGGGATAAGCTGACTGAGATGGGAGTAGATTCACACCTTGTGGCATGGATTGTGGACTATCTTACAGACAGACCTCAATATGTGCGTCTTGGGAACTGCAGGTCTGATATCGTGTGCAGCAATACAGGGCGCCGCAGGGGACTGTACTTTCTCGGTCCTGTTCAGTCTATATACATCAGACTTCCAATATGACTCGGAGTCCTGCCACGTGCAAAAGTTCGCTGATGACACTGCTATTGTGGGCTGCATCAGGAGTGGGCAGGAGGAGGAGTACAGAAAGTTAACCTTACACCTTAACACCAGCAAGACCAAGGAGCTGGTGGTGGATTTTAGGAGGCCCAGGCCCCTCATGGACCCTGTGATCATCAGAGGTGACTGTGTGCAGGGGGTGCAGACCTTTAAATATCTGGGAGTGCAGCTGGATGACAAATTGGACTGGACTGCCAATACTGATGCTCTATGTAAGAAAGCTCAGAGCAGAATATACTTTCTGAGAAGGTTGGCATCCTTCAACATCTGCAGTAAGATGCTGCAGATGTTCTACCAGACGGTTGTGGCGAGTGCCCTCTTCTACGCGGTGGTGTGCTGGGGTGGCAGAATAAAGATGAAAGACGCCTCACGCCTGGACAAACTTGTTAAGAAGGCAGGCTCCATTGTAGGATTAAAGTTGGACAGTTTAACATCTGTGGCAGAGCGACGGGCACTAAGCAAACTCCTGTCAATCATGGAGAATCCACTGCATCCACTTAACAGTGTCATCTCCAGACAGAGGAGTAGCTTCAGTGACAGACTTTTGTCACTGTCCTGTTCCACTGACAGACTAAAGAGATCGTTCCTCCCCCACACTATGCGACTCTTCAATTCTACCCGGGGGAGTAAATGCGAACATTAATTTTATTTTAATTCTTTTCATTTTTATTACTATTTAATTTAATATTGTTTCTTTGTATCAGTATACTGCGGCTGGATTATGTGAATTTCCCCTTGGGATTAATAAAGTATCTATCTATCTATCTATCTATCCAACACCGGGCAAAGCCAGGGGCCAGTCCTGGATGGGACACCTCTCAAGAACACTCATTGAAAGAGTACTGTAGCGACCTCACTGTTAACAGGTTTGAAATGGAAAGAGCAAAGCACGGCAAAGAAGTGGCTGCTTAACAGTTTACTCGTAACAGTTTTCGCAGAATATTCGAATGTAAGATAAAAACGAATGAAATGGAACTAGAACTATTTACAACAGCCTCTCATTGTTATGGTACTGAAACTCCGGTTACCTATACGGAATTCTCCACATTCCTGGTCGAACCTTATCTTTATATCCTACACATTTTCGGCGTCCCCCGAACCGTCCAGAAATCCCCGCCTCCATTTCTTGTAAATCTATACTCTGACGCAGTCTTCAGCGCCACTCTTCCCTAGACTCAACAGATCCTCACCTTCTAATCCTATTCGGGCCGGGATGCTATAGTACCAATGAGAGGTGAACTTAACACGAATATCACTCAAATGAGAGAGGAAACTCGGAATAGCAAGCGAACACACGGGGAGTTACGTGCACTGTCCTCAGTTTTTGACCGGACCAAGTTTCGAGTCCAACAGGAGATGCATGAGGTCTAAGCACTGCGCCACCATACCATACCACTTACCCGTGCTTAATATATTCCGAAATCGTTTTGATTGTAGCGTACAACTATATGAAACACATTAATATTATAGTACAGATGTCTAGCAAGTTTATGAAAAGATGCCGATTGCTAGAATTTAAACACCAAACTAACTAACCTGGAGGACAGGTCTCAACCAAAATCTGTGACGGCGTGCGTATTTTCTTCTCAAGATTCTCGGTTCAGCTTCGCTATTTTTTTGTCTTTTTCTTCCTCTTTCTTTCTGTCTCTCTGTTTTTTTCACTCCAGGATGCACAGCAACTGTAGATGTATCGCCTAACTCCCTTTATTTGGCAGCATCACGTCGTCGCACATTATCATCATCATCAAAACGCTTCTAGTTCAAAGTAGGCCCCGAGATTTCCTACAAAACTGCCTGACCCCGCGAAGTGAGGATGAAGTGGAAATGTACCATAAGCTCTACTTATTTACTGATGGATTTCTACTCTCGTTAATATGTATATTTTCTCTTATTTTGTTGTTAACTAATGAGCTCAGAAGAATACAAAAACAGTGCATTTTAACATGGCAGTAACGGTGGTACTCCAACAGGCCAGATCAGCGAAAGCCTTGCTAAAATACGGCTAATCCGAAGTAAACATTGAAAGGAAACCATGATATTATGTCTGTCGTATCGTAACCAAATCTACTACTTATATTATACAAGAAAATATGTATATTTATTATTTTGCACACTCATAGAGAATTTCCGCCAAATGCTATTGTTATACGTGATTTAACTGCACCCGTTATATGTTTCATAATATACGACGGAAATGATATTTAAAAAACAACATAATATCCGATGCTGACGTCTTTTGTTCAACGTTCTGTCGAAACAGTACGTGCAACCAAACGCAAGGATGAGGTGGTTATTAGCGACACCTGGCGGCCACATTTTCCCCGATTGCCTTTTTACTTTCTCGAAGTGTATACAAAGTAGAGGAGAGAGAACATGCAGGTGGTGGGTGTGACAGAGCAAGATGTAGAGGACAGGGAGATATGGAACAAGATGATCCGCTGTGGCGACCCCTCACGGGAGCAGCCGAAAGAAAAAGAAGTATACGAAGTAGAGGTAAAATATTGTAAGCGTCCAAAAATTCAATGTCGAGATTTTGATGAATCACGACGTTATAGATCTCCCTGAGTCCGAAAATACCATTTTTGGAATTATGTCTGTGTGTCTGTTTGTGTATGTAAACACGATAAACTGAGAACGCTTTCGCTAAAGTCAGCCACATTTTGTATATATTAGGTACAAAACGTGGATTTCTATGAATTTTTGGGCTATTTCCGCTAACCAGAAGTGGTTCTTTACCTTTTATTGATGCGCCTGCAGAGACCGATTTTTTCAACTTTACTTTTATAATAATTGTTTAATATATTATTGATTTAGTTTTTTTTTGGTTCTTTAATGTACATAATATAAAAATGTAATCATTGTATTGCGGCTTACTCCTAAAATATCCATCCCCATATCGGAGTACAGGATAAAGTCTAGGGGTGACCACTACCGATTTTTATGAAGAAGAAGAATAACTTGGCCCTGTCAGAGGCAGAATGCCCTGTGATGGATTCGCTTCAGCCATTGTCTTGCACTTTATGCTGTTTGAATTGACACCTGCTTCCAGCTGTGCAAAAAACTAATGGATGGCAAGAGAAACTTCGGTAGCTTCTTTGCTTTTAAAAGAAAGGTGGCATTTTCAGAGCCAGATTAAGACTCTATGGTACCCCAGGGCATCAGCACCTCTTTTGCCCCTACACACACACACACACACACACACACACACACACACACACACACACAAACAGATGAAATGTAGTATAATGTAACAGCACCAACAAAACGTACCAGCCACTGATAAGCCACCCATAGTATGAGCTGGCATGCCATTGTACAAATGAGCAGCTTCATCAGCCAGCGTAGCAGGGAGTGCCTATAAAAATGATAAGCCTGCAGTGTTGCAAATAAAGTTTGTTTTAGTGCAGCAATGGTGATTAGTCCTTTTAAGGATAACAAACCACCCAAAAGAGCCATGTGAAGAACAGATGATGCATATCAGCACTCAGTGCCAGCATAATTGTACCATACAGTACATCAAAAAAATTTAATAACTTAGTATTATAGGCGTAGTCTGCGGTGGGCTGGCATCCTGCTCAGGGTTTGTTTCCTGCCTTGCACCCTTTGTTGGCTGGCATTGGCTCCAGCTGACCCCCGTGACTCTGTAGTTAGGATATAGCGGGTTGGATAATGGATGGATGGATATAGGTGTGGTATATTTGTAATGCAGAGTATTATCTTTGTTATTGAAAAACAGATGAACAGACAGTGTGTACCTTCTGATTCTTTATTGAACAGCAACCACAAACAAATGTGCAAAGCTTTACCAATCCTCTCACTGTGCATCAACCCACAATCAGACATGAAGAACTGAACTGAAATGTGCACTTATTGTGATATATAACAATTCCTCCCCTCTAAAATTAGAAGCAGTTATCTTATTGTCTTTTTTTTGGAGTAAATAAAACATTAAATTCTACCTATACATATTAAGTGTCAATGAGTCCATGTGGGGGCATGAATGTACATATTGAGTAACGTCTCTCTTTACTTTCTCTGGACTTGTTACAGTAGTATTAGTCCCTGCAGATGGTAATGGAGATAATGCACATTGGCTCTGTGCTTCTGCTGTCTGAGGTGTTGTTAAGTGTTCTGGACAAATGATAGGAGTAAAAACAGATTAATAAACATGCAGTGTGTGTAAGTCTTCAACTCTAGCCAACCCTGATTTTGTCATCTGATTAACATGGCATTGCCTCGCGACACTTTCAGCAGTCTCTACCTTGTAGGACAAAGGCCCAGTTCACTTCTTGACAAGAGAAGAAAACCATTTCTGGTCCCTCCCGTAGCTCCTGGTAAGGACTGATTATCCATTGGCAAAACTATGTGGAACTTTGTCAATTGCTTCCTGCTGTTGTTTGATTTGTCTGTCCTGCACAGTCTGCTTAAGATTTAGTTGTAACGAAGAAGACACCTCAAGAACAACATAACTGGAGTCTGGTTGGTTGTAGCATGGATAGAATTTTTTATATGCAAAGAAGAATTTGGCTAGTTTTTCCTGTAGGGTTAGCTCCTCATTTGTCATACCTAGAAGGGGTCATTTCAAACTTTGTACAAACCTCTGTGCCACACCATTTGTGGCTGGGTTCCATGGGGCAGATGTGATATGCCAGATGCTATTTCTGCAGAGTATAACATGGAAATCTGCAGCTGTCAATTTGGGTTCATTGTCGCTCATTAATTGTAATGGGACTCCAGTTCTAGTGAATAAATCCCTCAGTACTTCCAAGGTGTGAGAAGATGTGGAGGAGCTCAGTGTGCCATTTAGAGCATGCATCGACTACCATCAGGAAAATTTGTCCTCATGAATGGTCCTGCCAAGTTGATGTGAACTCGCTGCCAGGTTGATGTAGGCCATTCTCATGGATGAAGTAGTGCAGATTCTGCTTCATTCTGAACCATCTGGCAGTCAGTACATTGCTGCACTAATTTCTCAATGTCGTCATCAATACCCAGCCATTACAAAAAAATGGCCAGCGCCTCCATTTTTGCCACAGCTAGATGACCCTTATGTAGCTTCTCTAACACACTGTGTCTTAGTTTAGTGGGTATCATGGTCCTTAGCCCCCACACCACACATCCAGCATTTAAGGCACAAAATTATAAGTATGTCAGGTAATATGCAGTCAGTAAGGATTTGTGCTGGGCTGTCCAGTGATTCAGTTTAGCAGCATACACCTGAGATAGGATCTTGTCATGTTTTGTTTCTGTTTTTACCATGTCTGCTGTGATGGACAGGCTTTCAATCTGGATGATGAAGAGCATATCTATCACTCCCTCATCTCCAAGCTCATCTTTTTTAGCCTCCAGTGACAGTAGTGACAGCCCATCTGCATGGTACGCAGTACATTTGTACTCAATTTGTATTCTGTGTCGAACTAAAAACAATGCCCAGTGCTTCATCTTGGCAGCAGTTATGGCAAGAATTCCTTCCTGCAGGGTGAAGATTGATAGCAGCTGTTGGTCTGTGCCAAGGGTAAATTCCCCACCTAACAAATACTGGTTGGACCTTTTGACCCCTTATAGTAGACTTAAACACAGCACATACTGATGCACGGAATATCATTAATATGTTGCCTAACACCCTACTGTGTCCATCAAAGTGCATTAGCCCAGTTCTGGAAAGTGCACTGTTGAAGATCAATTTGCTTACAGTTCCACCTTGCAATTACAATGGAGACAAAATAACCAGAATACAACCAAAATAATTCACAACATAGGTAATAATTTTATACTTAGCTTGTATTAAAAATCTTTCAGCAGACATATCCACACTCACGCCCTGCTTTGAGACTCACATAACAGTCAATGGAGAAGAACAGAGCAAAGGTGTTACAAGTTTTTCTCCAGATGTCAGAGAGAGGAAAGTTATGGAGGGATGCAATTCAAAAGTCGTGAGGTTTAGCAGGTCAGTATTTGTGGTACTCCAATGTGTGCAAGGTTCAACATTAATGGGGGTCTTAAATGCCAGGATGTGGTAACACTTTTTTGTAACTTTAAGATAATAATCTTTTGGTACAATAAACCATTGTTAAAATAGGAGTTTCACCTCCATGCTAGAATGGACCTTATCTGCATTTTTCCTGGCAGAGTCTAAGAAATATTTTTTCACAGTGTAATAATAAAAACAAAAGTAAAAATGAATAAAAAAAAAGAAAAGTAAGCAATGCAACAATAATAATACGCAGAAATGGAACATAAAACAATAATATTTCATAAGTAGGTTATATGAGTAAAATGCTTTTTGAAAGCTGTGAATGATCAGCCCAGCTACAGAAAGAGACGCAGACCCACAATGTCCAGGTGCTCCGTGATGACCTTCAGGCATCCGCCACAAAGCACAGACCACAGTGATGCACTGAGTACAAATTGAACTTCATGGCTGCTTACAGCTTCTTACAGAAGAATAAAAACAATTTGCATTCTAATTTTTACAAGAAAATAATTCTTCTTAAATTATATGTAATACTCATAACACTCAACAAAGTTTAAATTAACAATGTAATTAAACAAAGTGTATGCTGGCTTTATACCCTAATGGGAGTTGTGTATTTTGTATATACATATATATTGTGGACCATCAGGGGGTGCACAGCTCCCCAAACACCAGACACCAGGACACAAGTTCAGCACAACACACGTTTATTCAGCTGTGGGAAATGCTATTGCCTTGTTTCCTAACTATACAGCACAGTACTGTAATCACTATAAACACAGTCCACAGCACACAGCACTTTCTGTCTCTTCTTTGCCCCCACTCATCTTCCAACAAGCTTTGTCTCCCTTCCACCTGACCCTGGCTTCCGAAGTAGTGGTGGCTGGCTCCTTTTATAGGGTACCTGGAAGTGCTCCATGTGTCTGGTGATCTCCTTCTGACAGCACTTCCGGGTGTGGCAGAAGTCCATCATAGTAGGGCTGTGCAGGCTCTGCAGCAATACTTGGAAGCACCCATGGAACCAAACTGGGCTGTAGCAAACTACAGCTCCCAACATGCCCTGTGGGACTCTGTAGTTCTGTAGCAAAACAGGGGGGCGCCCTCTATCCTCCCAGGGGAGATAAAGCTCTGAAAACACTCTCTCCCCAGCCCATCCATTATACAGTTGTCCCAGCTGGGCAAGAGCCCCCAGCCGTCCACCACAATATATATATACAGTGGTGTGAAAAACTATTTGCCCCCTTCCTGATTTCTTATTCTTTTGCATGTTTGTCACACAAAATGTTTCTGATCATCAAACACATTTAACCATTAGTCAAGTATAACACAAGTAAACACAAAATGCAATTTTTAAACGATGGTTTTTATTATTTAGGGAGAAAAAAAAATCCAAACCTACATGGCCCTGTGTGAAAAAGTAATTGCCCCCTGAACCTAATAACTGGTTGGGCCATCCTTAGCAGCAATAACTGCAATCAAGCGTTTGCGATAACTTGCAATGAGTCTTTTACAGCGCTCTGGTGGAATTTTGGCCCACTCATCTTTGCAGAATTGTTGTAATTCAGCTTTATTTGAGGGTTTTCTAGCATGAACCGCCTTTTTAAGGTCATGCCATAGCATCTCAATTGGATTCAGGTCAGGACTTTGACTAGGCCACTCCAAAGTCTTCATTTTGTTTTCTTCAACCATTCAGAGGTGGATTTGCTGGTGTGTTTTGGGTCATTGTCCTGTTGCAGCACCCAAGATCGCTTCAGCTTGAGTTGACGAACAGATGGCCGGACATTCTCTTTCAGGATTTTTGGTAGACAGTAGAATTCATGGTTCCATCTATCACAGCAAGCCTTCCAGGTCCTGAAGCAGCAAAACAACCCCAGACCATCACACTACCACCACCATATTTTACTGTTGGTATGATGTTCTTTTTCTGAAATGCTGTGTTTCTTTTCGCCAGAGTAGCGGGACATTTGCCTTCCAAAAGTTCAACTTTTGTCTCATCAGTCCACAAGGTATTTTCCCAAAAGTCTTGGTAATCATTGAGATGTTTCTTAGCAAAATTGAGACGAGCCCTAATGTTCTTTTGCTTAACAGTGGTTTGCGTCTTGGAAATCTGCCATGCAGGCCGTTTTGCCCAGTCTCTTTCTTATGGTGGAGTCGTGAACACTGACCTTAATTGAGGCAAGTGAGGCCTGCAGTTCTTTAGACGTTGTCCTGGGGTCTTTTGTGACCTCTCGGATGAGTCGTCTCTGTGCTCTTGGGGTAATTTTGGTCGGCCGGCCACTCCTGGGAAGGTTCACCACTGTTCCATGTTTTTGCCATTTGTGGATAATGGCTCTCACTGTGGTTCGCTGGAGTCCCAAAGCTTTAGAAATGGCTTTATAACCTTTACCAGACTGATAGATCTCAATTACTTTTGTTCTCATTTGTTCCTGAATTTCTTTGGATCTTGGCATGATGTCTAGCTTTTGAGGTGCTTTTGGTCTACTTCTCTGTGTCAGGCAGCTCCTATTTAAGTGATTTCTTGATTGAAACAGGTGTGGCAGTAATCAGTCCTGGGGGTGGCTACGGAAATTGAACTCGGGTGTGATACACCACAGTTAGGTTATTTTTTAACAAAGGGGCAATTACTTTTTCACACAGGGCCATGTAGGCTTGGATTTTTTTTTCTCCCTAAATAATAAAAACCATCATTTAAAAACTGCATTTTGTGTTTACTTGTGTTATATTTGACCAATGGTTGAATGTGTTTGATGATCAGAAACATTTTGTGTGACAAACATGCAAAAGAATAAGAAATCAGGAAGGGGGCAAATAGTTTTTCACACCACTGTATATACCAGGATCTGGACATCACTAACGTTACATTTGTTTTTATTTGATTTCCTTGAAGTTGCTATGGTTAAATTAATTTTTAATGTTGTGGTGTTAACTTTTTTAGTGTTGGGAATGGTTCACGTTGCTATTAAGCTAGGCCTTTTTGGCTATTTTTTATTGATTTTCTAGTCGTTTGCACCTGGTCTGCAAATTATCATCATTTCAAGAGACGAAAATGCAAATTAGTTTTGCAAAAGTGTTGTGATATGAAATTTTGCATACAAGTTAATATATATTTTGTATGTCTTTATTTGTAACTTAGACAAAGCAATGTAATATTAGTGTTACATTACTGATAATAACAGCAATGGTTTAAGAACCCCTTACCCCCTTTTAGGAATGAGGCTCTTTGTAATTTTGCAACAGGGTTAGGGAAGTGCCTCAAACAAGTTTAGCAAATGTTTCTCTGCTAAAGTCTCTCAGTCAAGCCCCACAGGAAAGCCAGGCTGCCTAACTGCCAAGCTTTACCTTAACACATGGTTTGGAGGGCAGGTGTGAAGGTATTTTGTCACCCTATTGGTCTGAAGTATGGCTGTTTGGAACTGCCTTGTATCAAAAGCCTTTAAGTACCATGATGTCCTATTGGCTCTAGGGGTTGGACAGAAAAACCTATAGATTTGCTTGCTTTACCTCACTCTCTCATCTCTCAGCACTGCTCAGCAGCCATATTGAGACAGGCATTTGGCCTGTTCTTAAGAAAGCTGACCACAAATAATGCCTTAACTAGAGGCATTTTTAAGTAACTAACAAGTCTGTGTGCCGCCTGAAACTGCACATCAACATTTATCAGGTTGTATGGTTGCCAATATTCAAATGTACTTTGCATATTGTTATTATTTATGAATATTATCAATAATACATTGTTTAATTGTCAACTTAACTCCTGCTTGTCTTTTACTATACCGAATTGCCTGAGGTTATAGATGTAGAAGGGAAGATGGGGAAAAGTTACAGTGGTGTGAAAAAATATTTGCCCCCTTCCTGATTTCTTATTCTTTTGCATGTTTGTCACACAAAATGTTTCTGATCATCAAACACATTTAACCATTAGTCAAGTATAACACAAGTAAACACAAAATGCAATTTTTAAACGATGGTTTTTATTATTTAGGGAGAAAAAAAAATCCAAACCTACATGGCCCTGTGTGAAAAAGTAATTGCCCCCTGAACCTAATAACTGGTTGGGCCATCCTTAGCAGCAATAACTGCAATCAAGCGTTTGCGATAACTTGCAATGAGTCTTTTACAGCTCTGGTGGAATTTTGGCCCACTCATCTTTGCAGAATTGTTGTAATTCAGCTTTATTTGAGGGTTTTCTAGCATGAACCGCCTTTTTAAGGTCATGCCATAGCATCTCAATTGGATTCAGGTCAGGACTTTGACTAGGCCACTCCAAAGTCTTCATTTTGTTTTTCTTCAACCATTCAGAGGTGGATTTGCTGGTGTGTTTTGGGTCATTGTCCTGTTGCAGCACCCAAGATCGCTTCAGCTTGAGTTGACGAACAGATGGCGGACATTCTCTTTCAGGATTTTTGGTAGACAGTAGAATTCATGGTTCCATCTATCACAGCAAGCCTTCCAGGTCCTGAAGCAGCAAAACAACCCCAGACCATCACACTACCACCACCATATTTTACTGTTGGTATGATGTTCTTTTTCTGAAATGCTGTGTTTCTTTTACGCCAGAGTAACGGGACATTTGCCTTCCAAAAAGTTCAACTTTTGTCTCATCAGTCCACAAGGTATTTTCCCAAAAGTCTTGGTAATCATTGAGATGTTTCTTAGCAAAATTGAGACGAGCCCTAATGTTCTTTTGCTTAACAGTGGTTTGCGTCTTGGAAATCTGCCATGCAGGCCGTTTTGCCCAGTCTCTTTCTTATGGTGGAGTCGTGAACACTGACCTTAATTGAGGCAAGTGAGGCCTGCAGTTCTTTAGACGTTGTCCTGGGGTCTTTGTGACCTCTCGGATGAGTCGTCTCTGTGCTCTTGGGGTAATTTTGGTCGGCCGGCCACTCCTGGGAAGGTTCACCACTGTTCCATGTTTTTGCCATTTGTGGATAATGGCTCTCACTGTGGTTCGCTGGAGTCCCAAAGCTTTAGAAATGGCTTTATAACCTTTACCAGACTGATAGATCTCAATTACTTTTGTTCTCATTTGTTCCTGAATTTCTTTGGATCTTGGCATGATGTCTAGCTTTTGAGGTGCTTTTGGTCTACTTCTCTGTGTCAGGCAGCTCCTATTTAAGTGATTTCTTGATTGAAACAGGTGTGGCAGTAATCAGTCCTGGGGGTGGCTACGGAAATTGAACTCGGGTGTGATACACCACAGTTAGGTTATTTTTTAACAAAGGGGCAATTACTTTTTCACACAGGGCCATGTAGGCTTGGATTTTTTTTTCTCCCTAAATAATAAAAACCATCATTTAAAAACTGCATTTTGTGTTTACTTGTGTTATATTTGACCAATGGTTGAATGTGTTTGATGATCAGAAACATTTTGTGTGACAAACATGCAAAAGAATAAGAAATCAGGAAGGGGGCAAATAGTTTTTCACACCACTGTATATACCAGGATCTGGACATCACTAACGTTACATTTGTTTTTATTTGATTTCCTTGAAGTTGCTATGGTTAAATTAATTTTTAATGTTGTGGTGTTAACTTTTTTAGTGTTGGGAATGGTTCACGTTGCTATTAAGCTAGGCCTTTTTGGCTATTTTTTATTGATTTTCTAGTCGTTTGCACCTGGTCTGCAAATTATCATCATTTCAAGAGACGAAAATGCAAATTAGTTTTGCAAAAGTGTTGTGATATGAAATTTTGCATACAAGTTAATATATATTTTGTATGTCTTTATTTGTAACTTAGACAAAGCAATGTAATATTAGTGTTACATTACTGATAATAACAGCAATGGTTTAAGAACCCCTTACCCCCTTTTAGGAATGAGGCTCTTTGTAATTTTGCAACAGGGTTAGGGGAAGTGCCTCAAACAAGTTTAGCAAATGTTTCTCTGCTAAAGTCTCTCAGTCAAGCCCCACAGGAAAGCCAGGCTGCCTAACTGCCAAGCTTTACCTTAACACATGGTTTGGAGGGCAGGTGTGAAGGTATTTTGTCACCCTATTGGTCTGAAGTATGGCTGTTTGGAACTGCCTTGTATCAAAAGCCTTTAAGTACCATGATGTCCTATTGGCTCTAGGGGTTGGACAGAAAAACCTATAGATTTGCTTGCTTTACCTCACTCTCTCATCTCTCAGCACTGCTCAGCAGCCATATTGAGACAGGCATTTGGCCTGTTCTTAAGAAAGCTGACCACAAATAATGCCTTAACTAGAGGCATTTTTAAGTAACTAACAAGTCTGTGTGCCGCCTGAAACTGCACATCAACATTTATCAGGTTGTATGGTTGCCAATATTCAAATGTACTTTGCATATTGTTATTATTTATGAATATTATCAATAATACATTGTTTAATTGTCAACTTAACTCCTGCTTGTCTTTTACTATACCGAATTGCCTGAGGTTATAGATGTAGAAGGGAAGATGGGGAAAAGTTACAGTGGTGTGAAAAAATATTTGCCCCCTTCCTGATTTCTTATTCTTTTGCATGTTTGTCACACAAAATGTTTCTGATCATCAAACACATTTAACCATTAGTCAAATATAACACAAGTAAACACAAAATGCAGTTTTTAAATGATGGTTTTTATTATTTAGGGAGAAAAAAAATCAAAACCTACATGACCCTGTGTGAAAAAGTAATTGCCCCCTGAACCTAATAACTGCTTGGGCCACCCTTAGCAGCAATAACTGCAATCAAGCGTTTGCGATAACTTGCAATGAGTCTTTTACAGCGCTCTGGAGGAATTTTGGCCCACTCATCTTTGCAGAATTGTTGTAATTCAGCTTTATTTGAGGGTTTTCTAGCATGAACCGCCTTTTGAAGGTCATGCCATAGCATCTCAATTGGATTCAGGTCAGGACTTTGACTAGGCCACTCCAAAGTCTTCATTTTGTTTTTCTTCAGCCATTCAGAGGTGGATTTGCTGGTGTGTTTTGGGTCATTGTCCTGTTGCAGCACCCAAGATCGCTTCAGCTTGAGTTGACGAACAGATGGCCGGACATTCTCCTTCAGGATTTTTTGGTAGACAGTAGAATTCATGGTTCCATCTATCACAGCAAGCCTTCCAGGTCCTGAAGCAGCAAAACAACCCCAGACCATCACACTACCACCACCATATTTTACTGTTGGTATGATGTTCTTTTTCTGAAATGCTGTGTTCCTTTTACGCCAGATGTAGCGGGACATTTGCCTTCCAAAAGTTCAACTTTTGTCTCATCAGTCCACAAGGTATTTTCCCAAAAGTCTTGGCAATCATTGAGATGTTTCTTAGCAAAATTGAGACGAGCCCTAATGTTCTTTTGCTTAACAGTGGTTTGCGTCTTGGAAATCTGCCATGCAGGCCGTTTTTGCCCAGTCTCTTTCTTATGGTGGAGTCGTGAACACTGACCTTAATTGAGGCAAGTGAGGCCTGCAGTTCTTTAGACGTTGTCCTGGGGTCTTTTGTGACCTCTCGGATGAGTCGTCTCTGCGCTCTTGGGGTAATTTTGGTCGGCCGGCCACTCCTGGGAAGGTTCACCACTGTTCCATGATTTTGCCATTTGTGGATAATGGCTCTGACTGTGGTTCACTGGAGTCCCAAAGCTTTAGAAATGGCTTTATAACCTTTACCAGACTGATAGATCTCAATTACTTCTGTTCTCATTTGTTCCTGAATTTCTTTGGATCTTGGCATGATGTCTAGCTTTTGAGGTGCTTTTGGTCTACTTCTCTGTGTCAGGCAGCTCCTATTGAAGTGATTTCTTGATTGAAACAGGTGTGGCAGTAATCAGTCCTGGGGGTGGCTACGGAAATTGAACTCAGGTGTGATACACCACAGTTAGGTTATTTTTGAACAAGGGGGCAATTACTTTTTCACACAGGGCCATGAAGGTTTGGATTTTTGTTCTCCCTAAATAATAAAAACCATCATTTAAAAACTGCATTTTGTGTTTACTTGTGTTATATTTGACTAATGGTTAAATGTGTTTGATGATCAGAAACATTTTGTGTGACAAACATGCAAAAGAAGAAGAAATCAGGAAGGGGGCAAATAGTTTTTCACACCACTGTATATGGTACAATACCTTATAAACAGTGGTAAGTCTGTGATATCTGAGGCATTCTGACAAAGGCTACATATTAATAATACTGAAGGGAAAGTAGAGCAATATAATACTCTACCAAGACAAAACACAAGAGTAAATATTATTCTCATAATTACTGCAAAATGAATAATATGTGGGTATACTGTAAACATGTTTTAGAAAAATGAGAACTAGTGTGATTTAATGATAAAACCATTACTTACTTAATTTAGTGTTCTCACTTTTTTCAGCAGCACTATACATGCTGTATTGTCATATTTTCTCCTAACCATTCAGGAATATTTTTGCACATTTTTTTGTTTAGTTATTATGCACACTTTTATTTTTTTAACATTAAAAATGTTATTTTGCTAAGATAACTATTGCTGGTCTATTGTGATTAGCATGTGAGCTGGTATTTTGTGCTGTTTTGTTATGGCTGATATTGTTTACTGTTGCCATGCACAGTTGCCAAGCATGTGACTGGAATCATGGGACTTCTGATATTACGACAATTCAAAGTCATTATTGTGGAACATAAGTTTTGAATTCACTAAGAAGTCACTTTGACTTGTATTTGATAGTTTTGTAATGGGAAAATCAAACAAATTCTAGGTAGGACCTTTTCTGCATTGTTTAGTCAACTACAAGTTTTGCTTTGCAGTTCTAGTTATTAGTAGTTTTGGCAATGACATGCCATAATGAATCAATATCAGTCTTTTACTGTCTTTCTGTCTAGCACCTGGTTACCCTCTCATCTCCCAGTCATTAATCTCCGCTCTTCTTCTCCTCTCTTAATTATATCTAGATATTGACAGTTAGTAACAATCAGTACAGACACCGCTTTAAAGGACACCATTTGCTAAAGTGGAGCTGCTACTTCATTGTCAAATTCATTTGTATGGTAATTAATAAGAAAAGGTTTAAATCTGTGGTTCTCAAGTTCAGTCCATAACTACAGATGTTCATCCCAGCAACCATCTGCTTTTAACAAGACTCCTCTCTTCATTAGGCAAGCTGTTATTTCCCAGTTTTTCTTCTTTGTGTCAATCCATAAACTGCTACATTTCTGCTGAAAAATTGCAAATATTTTTGGGTGTTACTCTTGAGATTAATTATTTTTCCTTCTTCATGCATCTTAAGATTTAGCTGTTTTTTTTAATTTACTGGTTGTTTAAGCCTTTTCTTACCACTTAGCATGCAAACGAATGACAGTGAAGAATCTGCTACCCTTTAACATTGTCACCAGTCATCAGAACTTGGATCCAATTAAGAGAGCACAAATCACTTTAAAAGCTGGGAGAAAGGGTAAGTATTTAATAGCAATAAATAAACATTTCTGAATTATATACAAATGTAAAAATCACACTACACATTTTTCTGAATGCAAAATAAGAGAAGAAGAACCTATTAAAACAATTAGATCAGTTAGAAATAAGACTGCTGTATTGATTTATGAAAATGGCTTGAATAAAAACCTGCAGCCACAGTGGTACCCCAGGACTGGCATTGAGAACCCCAGTAAACGAAGATGGTAGTGGAGGATGACAGTTCAATGAAACTCCTCTCAGACCTCTAGTGGCCAATAGAGGACCAGTGTTTATATATAGGAAAGGCAAGATTCTTGGGATTTACCTAGCCCTTTATTTAAACGAAAGCTGATTCTCAGGCTTTCCAAAGAAAATACCTGACCCTGGCAACAATTAGGAGGTCATGTAGCGGAAAACGTTTATGTCACACTTTTAATCTATTAAGCTTTTCAGTTATATTGCCTTTGTCTAACCTGTCTAAGTAGTATGAGATCATTCTAGTGGGCAGACCCCAATTTAATATCTGTCTTTAGAAAGAAGGCTTCATGTATCTCTCTATGTAACCTAATGCTGGATGATCTAATGTCCCATATATGGACCTCTTTATCTTAGATTAACATGTCATCGGCTATATGCTAAATATACTTTTCTATATACATACACTATAAAGCATTGTCTAACAAAGGATTGTTAGCACACCTGTGATTACAATTCAAGAATGACACATCTTGTATGGAGTGCTCTGAAGGTGTTGTTGTTAAACAAATTTCTTATACTTATAATTTGCTGGAGTCTAAAGAGCCTTTCGTGTATGAGTACTGAAATGAAACCAGGATCGAGATTTTTTTCCCCTACAGTTACCCCAGGAAGTTATCCTTCTGGTCAATTATGCACTAAGTTTGAAGCTGGGTGACGAATCCAGAAAAGGTTTCAACTATTGAGTAGAAAAGAAATCAAAGGTTAAAATAAGAGAAATAGGAGGTGAGAAAGAGGGCACTTGGTGGGATGTGGGTCAACCACCACACCAGATAGAGAGTTGAGTAGTCTGTGTAGGAAGACCCAGAGGGCAATTAGTTTTGTTTTTTTTTGTTTTTCTGTGCACCTTTGTTGAAGTCTTTGTTCAACTTCTCATATTACTTTGGCATTCATTCTCAGTTTGGGGCCACTACAAGAACACCTCACTATTGTTTGCACATAACTACGGACTGGGTGAATTGCATGACTGGTTAATACAGTACACTTTGTAGCACCATCAAATAGCTGTATCAGCAAGACAAAAAAAGGTTTGGGATACTTTAAAAACATTGAGCTGCAAATGTCTGCTGGAGAATGGACACTATGCACTGTGACAGGGAAAACTGGAGAATATTAGTCAGTCAGTCATTGTCCAACCCTCTATATCCTAATCACAGGGTCACAGGGGTCTGCTGGAGGCAATCCCAGCCAGCACAGGGCACAAGCCCACCGTAGGAGAATATTAGACAAGATAAAATAATTTTACACACTGGAATCAATGAAAGTCTCAATAAAGTGAAAGTATATTAGTTACAATATGAAAATAGAAAGGTCTCTAGCAAAGGCAGAGATGTTTGGAAAAAACAAGAGAGATGGATAACATGATGGATGATGTTAAAATGCAAGCACAACAAATTAATGTTATTGTTATACTGTAGACAGAAAAGCCTAGTAAACTATTTTCCACTAGGTGACAGAGTAGTATAAATTATACTTGGTCTTCTGGTTTAAATACAGTATATGAATGTAGTAGCAAAGACAGATCTTTGTCACTGCTCTGGACCCAGAATAAAAAGACCTCTGAAACAATGTGCAAATATGGGGCGTCAGGGAGACCCAGATTAACTCCCTGAAAGTTTTAACATTAAATTTGTGGACGCTCCCTGAATATAAATTTTAAAAGAGTTCAATGGTATTACATATAATTCGGGTATTGAGTGAGGCAGCTATCAGGAACTCTAGGATGCCCATTCTTTGAAATGCAGAATTAAGGCATGGGTGTGGTTCTACTAGATGACTTTAGACTTTGAAGAAGTCAGGCCCCATTGATTTAAACCTAATACAAGTGACTATAACAGTTGAGTATCTGATTGGGCTATAGCTATTTGAATGATATCAGGAATAGCAGACTATGAGATAAACATCAAAATTGTGGGGAAATGGAGGGGAACTAGGCACTTTAAAAGAAAATGGTTAGTTGTGCCACAGAATAGCTGCTTAATGGACAACCAGGGGGATATGTCAAGCACTTTAAGAAAATCTCCAGATGCTTTAAGGTTTGTTGCATTATGTAGTAATTCTCCAGATACTTTTGCCCAAAATTGTCTTGATGTGTGTGGGCCCTGTGATGAACTGCCACGCCACTCAAGGTTCCTGTTTTGCGACTGATGCTGCTGGAATAAGCTCAGCCACGATTCTGAATTGAATTAAGTGAGTATGAGAATGCTATATTTTCCTGAGTTATTCTTATTGGTAAAGTCATGGTACAATGGTGAAGTATTTAGTGGTGCTGCCTCAAAGATCCAATGTCCTAGGATCGAATTCCATGCCTTCCGGCTGCTAGTTTGGATTATGCACATCGATCTGAATGATGTGAGATGGTATCTTCAGTTACCTCTCCAAATCGACTGCTATAATCCAGTCACTGTATGAAACAGACCAATACCAGGTAGACCTGCTCTACCTACCTGCCTGAGAAAAACAACCTTGATGAGCAAACAGACATTATTTCCTCTAATTTCTTTCACTGATTCATTAGGATGCCCTGACATTGATTCTAAGTACTATTAAGTACCTGTCATCTCTCAACAACTCCTAAATAAACTCTTTGTTTCCTGGTTCTTACTTCTGAATTAAATGTGGATACATCAAAAAAGTAATCTTGGTCATACTACTCCTAGAGAAAGGAAAATGTTTGACTCTGACAGATGGGGGATTTAATCTGTTTATCCTTCAGCAAAGAAAACTACCTGGAGACCTAATTTTCAAAACTTTCCAATTTTTAATTTGCTTCTCCAGTATTTGGGATTAATAGTAAATCCCATATTCAAACACTGGATAATCTTCTGAAGGACAATTTGTAGAAGTTAAGGAAATATGCACTCAGGATTGCACTCAGTAAGCACTTGTTCACACAAAGAGTCAACAGACCCTCAAAATAACCTGGATTGTGACATTGTTAACGTGGTGATTCTGATACTTTAAAAACATTACTGGATGAGATCTGGATAATTTAGCTATTAGCTGGGTGGGTATGATGTTAAACTGCATCCAGTCCTGCAAGCAGGTCCTTGAACTTGCAGGAAAAACTAGGGTGTTGGTGGCAGGATTGACACCCAGTCACCTTAAAAAACCTTGCACTGTTCCAGTGTGGTACTGAGGTGTCATGTGCTGCTCTTGGGTCCCAGTCCAGCTGGTTTGTCGTGTGATTAGTACAGCAACAAGCTATCAGTGCATACTCCCAACCGCTCTCTCTCTCTCTCTACACAAACAAGCTTTTTAAGCTTAAAAGTCTTCACTACTTTTTATTTTTGTAATGTAAAATAATATTGTACATAGTACTCAATTTTACATGTTGGACAAAAGTAATCAACAATCTATTAATGTAACAAAGACAAAAATATTATAATGGCATAAAGGGTCAACAAGCAAATAGGTTTACTGAGTTTACTAAGGGCATCTGACAACAAAATATAAGTAGATGCCCAGAAAAGGCCTGTGTTTAGGGCACAGCCTAAACCATCCGAGACTGCTGCGTGGTTGCATCACTAGCAAGCTGTGTGTCATCTTAGGCAGATTTTAGAATAAGCTTAGAGAGATGAGTAGGTTGTAATGTTTTAAATGATTTTTTATCCATGTCTAGCCCCAAATGAGGAAAACAGCACTCATTATAGGATGACTTTACACTTATTGTGTAAATGTAAGATTTCTTGGCAGCATTAGTAAATTGTAAATTACCTAGTAGGCATTAATATGATTTTGGGATTATGCCTTTATTGTGTTTAATAGCCATGTATCTACTATATACAAAGGGTTGGTTTTAGGAACCATGGCATATTGAAAGGAATGCATGCAGTTGTCAAACACTTTTTAAAATGTTTGCCAAGTTTAATTTCTCTGAGTATTTGAATGATGCAAAAGTACCAACTGTATGAAAGTTTCTTAAAAATAGGATATTTCATTTAAAGGGGAATATTATAATGTGTTTTTAATAATGAGATTAGCAGTAATGAAACTAATCAAAGTGCTGTTAGCAAATTCTCAATGTGTTTTTTTCACAAGACGTTTGTTAAAAACGCTGTTGATAATGGCATGCAGAGAAAAAGAAACACTAGCCTCCCTTTCATAATTAACCCCTCTCAATGGACTTCCTGTAATTCCTACCATAATCCCAGTGTTTAACAATCTGCTACCAGTTCTCCCAGTCTTACATCTCTGGAGGATCAATTAACGTGTATGGTCTTTTCTTCTTCCAAATAAATTAAAATTTAACTCAATTTACAAACTGACATAATATAAATATACATGCAGTATTATGCCATTTTGTGAGGACACAGTTCCCATCATGAACAATCTTAACATGCTGAAGTGTAGCATCCACATTGAAGACATTCAGCAGCATATCATCCTCAAACAAGGAATTATGGTGGTGCACAGTTATAAGAGATGAGTCTAAGCAGTGCCTTTACCCACAGCATTTGTCACACACGTATACTTGGGGAGCTACCTAAGGGCTTAGGTAAGTGTGATTTACTGCAGAGACACGAGGGGGCACTGTTTAATAACATTCTCTCTTATCCTTCTCCCTCTGCAGAAAAGAAGATTGACACCTCTCCCATCCTGATGTCACTTCTGGGGTCAGACCACCTGGACCTGCCTCTTTCTCCCAGAGTTCCACATAAAGGGAAGCATCTATCTTAAGATAGGCTGACCTAAGAATTGATGATGTTTCAACATTGCGTAGTACCATGAGTTTTCTTTTATGCCTTTTGTGTAACTCAATATATGGGGTTTGCCTTTGGGTGCCCCAGACCCTTTATCTTGTGCATTTTGTCTTTTTATAGTGGTGTAGTCGGCAGGATATTTACGGGGAATCCTGAATCATGAGCAAGGTACAAGATGTAGCAAAATTCATGCAATGGATGATGGCAGAGATCCAAGCCTTAAAACTCCAGGTAGGGCAACAAAAGACCTAACTCGCCAAGGCAGAGGAATGTGGGCAAGCTTTCACGGCTCTCCAATGGGACTTAGGGATGAGACCATTCTAAATACTTCTACCCTTACTCTCCTATGATGACATTGAAACTTACTTGTTAATTTTCGAGTGTACAGCCATGCGTCATCACTGGGGCCATGCAGATTGGGCACACATAATATCACCTTTCCTGTGGGGACTAGCGCAGTGCACCTATTATGACCTTGATGAGGAGGAAGCCAGAGACTATGATAAACTCAAGACCAAAGTGCTGTTGAGATACACTCCAGACTAGCAGGCTAGTGCATATCATGAGTAGACCTTTGATCC
Organism: Polypterus senegalus; assembly: GCF_016835505.1. Taxonomy (NCBI): domain Eukaryota; kingdom Metazoa; phylum Chordata; class Cladistia; order Polypteriformes; family Polypteridae; genus Polypterus; species Polypterus senegalus. The sequence goes on from NC_053164.1 coordinate 139,814,411, forward strand.
CGAAAAACCTACATGTGCCCAAGCCTACAAACTCTGGGGTCATGTAGGTTGGTAGCGAAAACCAGAGACCAACTCTTCAAAAGATATCATGGTGTTGGTTGCCTGTGACTTCCTCATACAGGCCCTCCCTGAACATTTTGCCTATCCGATCCGGAGCTAAGCATATAAATCAATGGATGCCTTGATCTCAGACCTCAAGCAACACTGTGTTGCCTGTCAAGTCAAAAGAACAGACAGCTACACTGAGTCGCATAAATCACATAAAGAAAGGTTGCTACAGGGGAGCCCTCCCGGCGCGATACTGACTCTAAGGCGCATCTGAAGGAGAAGCCGCCCACACCAAACTGCTGTTACAAGTGCAGAGGGCTTGGCCACAAGATTTCCGCCTATTCCCATTTCAGCAAGTCCATGGATTTCAGTTGGGCCAAAGGAGAAAGATATTGTTGTTAAATGCACCCTCTGTCTTTTCCAAGAGATGAGGTGATGGTTGTAAATGGGTTTAAGGTATCAGCCGTTATTGATTCCAGCAGCAATGTCTCTATTGTAGCTTGCCAATATATACTACCATGACAATGAGAGTCTGGATCGACCAGTCTGACCTGTATCCATGGGGAAACCCAGAGGTATCTGTGGTGTTATGGGTCAACAGCTCGCTGAGCAAAGGCCATTTTTTAAATAAATAATCACAGCACTCGCGGTCGACTTAGTGAGGGGGCGTTGGGCCATAGCAAGCTACGGGGCGATCTGCGGTGTGGGCGTTTCTCACCTAGTGCACAGATGAGGAACTGCCCACATCCTTGATTGTTCCCGTGGCTAATGTGCTGCAGGTACTGTGGCCCCTCGCAATATAAAAAGAAGCGCGAGTTGGTTGGTAAAAAAACAGAGATCAAAATGGAAAAAAGAAAGGACGGATGGAGGTTGTAGCAGGAAGCGTGCAGGTCGGTGCAGCAGGAAGCGGGCGAGCGAGCGCTCGTAGGCGGCTGAGCAGACAGCCTGGGTGTTAGGCCGACACCCAGGGCGTAGTAGTTGTTGTTGCTCCCGCTGAACAAGCATGTAGTGGGAATGACCAAAGGAGAGACGGGTGACTCCGCATGGGGCCGCGGATGACAGCGGGAGTCAGGATTTGGGATGTGGTGTCCTCCACGTGAGAGCCTTGGCCGTGAGAGGAATTCCCAAGTCGCGGCCTGGAGGGAGCGGAACCGAAGCCAGGGATCGGGATGACTCCAGATCAGTTGTAGAAAGAAAGTCAGCTGCAGGTAGAATGGCTCCCCTGTTGCGAAGCCTGGACAGGGAGAAGCAGGGGAGTCACCAATTAAAAGAAGGCACCAGGCTTGTTGTTGGTTTTAAAGTCTGCTTCCTAAGGAACATTTTAACCTCATTTTAAAAGAATTGTTCTAGTTATTGTTTTTAACCTCCACATTTGTCTTTTAATGGATTATTTATTTAATGACTCTTTTTGACAGCACTGCACTTTATTTGAACACTGTTTTTTTTGTTGGATTTTTAATAAAAGCACTTTTGCACATCTTTACCATCCCCTTGCTCAATTGTTATTGCCTCAACTGTCTAGCTCATCAGTGACATTACCGATGGTGTAGGGTTGAAGGGCTCCCGAACAGTGATGGGAGCGTGGAGCTGAACCCGCATCGTCACAGTATCGGTGACTTAAAAAAGGCCTTTACTTCAACACTTGTATTAATCATCCCTTCTTTTTTCTTGCAGACCAATGCCTCAGACATAGGATTGGGTGCCGCGTTGTGTCAAAGCATTGATGGTGTTGAACACCCCATTATGTACCTTAGCCAGAAATTGCTGGATCGAGAGACGAGGTATATGGCGGTGGAACGGGAAGCCCAGGCAATCAAATGGGCTATTATCCAACTCGGGTATTAAGTCCTGGGGCATTAGTTCACTCTTGTGATGGATCACGCCCCTTTACAGTGGATGGCCCTGCACAGAGAGTGAAACCCTTGCGTCACGAGGTTGTTCCTTAACTTGCAGCCTTTCCTGTTTAAAATTCAACATTGGCATGGTTCTCTTCATGCCAACGCTAATGCACTGTCTTGGGTCCACGACCTCATGGGTCATGACGCCTGATCCAATGGATCTAGGCTGGAGGAGGTACTGTCACACATGTGTGCTTGGGAAGCAACCTAAGGGCTTAGGTAAGTGTAATTTACTGCAGAGACACGAGGGGGCACTGTTTAATAACGTTCTCTCTTCCCCTTTTCTCTCTGCAGAAAGGAAGATTGACACCTTCCCCACTCTGATCTAACTTTCTGGGGTCACACCACTTGGACCTGGATTTGCACATCAAGGGAAACGACACCATCTTAGGATAGATCGACCAGAGAACTGCTGACATCTCAACATTGTGTAGTACCATACGTTTTCCATTACGCCTTTTGCGTACCTTAATATACGAGGTTTGCCTTTGGGTGCCCCAGACCATTTATCTTGTGCCTTTTGTCGTTTTTACACATTATATGCCAAATGTTACCTGCGTCTGATAAATGTCAAACATTTGGGGAAGTCCCACTCTCCTTTACAAGAAACTTGCATTTATATTACAATATAACGATCATTTTTGAATTGTGGGAATAAACTGGAGTACCCAAAGAAACAAATGCATGCAAATGTAAGGAGAAGGTTTACTTTTGATGTAATAACTTGATTTAAATGGAGGACACTAGAACTAAGAGGTAGCAGAAGTCAGTTGCTCAATCTTTATTTTATTCAGCACCATTCACAACATTAAAAAAGACTAACAAGATTCTAACACACTGTCAGATTATAGAAACTGTGCAGTATAATATTTTGAAAATTTGATATGGGGTTAAATGAGCCACAATGTCAGGAATGTCTCCAGATTGTGTACATCATTTCTATTTGATTTTGAGCATTATTAAAATTTATTTTTCATTATTTACAGTATATATATTGTCAAGTACACACAACACAGGGACATTTTCAATGCTTCGGTAAGGTAGGCAATACCACCCCGAGCAGAGAGAGACCACTGTCATTTACTTCATCTCTTTTCAACTCCACTGTTCAGAAGCTCTCTGGCTGAATGACAAGTGGCAGTTCAAAATAAAAGGAAATGTGCCAAAATATACCAAAAATGGCCCTCAAGAGAGGTGATTACTGTAAATCCCAGGCTTGTGCACAAAAGAGAAGACAGACATTCTTTATAAACAAATGGTTTCTAAATTTAAAAAAATTAAAGGAATTAAAGGTTACCAAAACACTGAACACAGAGCATACTATAGTCACAAACCAGTCAATCCAAGAAGGCATTTGAAATTATCACAACTCCAACATCAGACTCAATGGTCTCTTGACTGAGCTTTCTCTGGTCTGCCCTTAAACAGCCAAAGAGAGGCCTCAGAAGTGATGATGTCAGAGTGACCTTGCATCCTCTGAATCCACCCACAAAACACAAAGAATGGAGGCACATTTAAAAGGCCAGTACTGTATATAGTTACAAACATCATGAAAAACCAAAATAAATATAAGCACACATTGACTTGAATAATCCATCCAAAAGCTGCAAACATATAAACAAATGATTCTCATGGCATCCAAAGAGATAATCATTGCAGTATGCATGTTCAGTCAAATGGTTTACCTGTACACCATTTTTATGGCAAACCATTTATAAAGTAATTTCTAGCCATTCTTTCATTTTCTAACCCACTTAATCTAATTGCAGAGTTACTGTGGTCCTGTCTTGGAAGCCTGTCTTGAATGCACCAATCAGAAGATGTAGAGGGTGAAATAGACAGGAGAGTAGACATCAAAATTTGGATATTTGAAACAAATGGCAAATTATCTATCTATCTATCTATCTATCTATCTATCTAAATATCTATCTATCTATCTATCTATCTATCTATCTATCTATCTATGCTACACGCCAGCCACTTCTCATCTCTGCCGCTTGCGTTGTGAAGATGGAGGAGATGTGGTCGCTCCTCCAGATACCCCCTCTTAAACGGTGATACAATGGAAATCAAATACAGTTTGCTGCCGTGCCACGTGATCTGCATTTCATGTAGCACTTCAAACATTTAAAAGTCTGTACAGCTGCTGTCCTACTCTTTGTCTATTATTTCTGGCCCCAAGCATGGTTAAATCTCTTGGCACAAAGTCTTGTCTTGCTGGATGTGAGTTCTTGATATTTTTTAGTTTATAATTTAAAAATGGAATACGAATCTGAAAATCTAACAACATCACATTAAAGTTCGATAAATTCTGAAAAGAATGATACCAAACATATATTTGTAGGTTTTAAAATAAGCCTGATTTAAAGCGTGACATAAAAACATCACATAAAATCGTTGCACAAAATCCTTTTAGACTTAGGATTTTATATATATATATATATATATATATATATATATATATATATATATATATATGTATACTGTATGTCTTTTCATGAGAGAACTACTTATTGGATTTAGATTTTTTTTTTCTATAATTTGTTTGAACATTCTGGTTGATTTTGCGACTTCTTTCATAGCGCTAAATATCATAGTTCGCTTGCGGTACCGATTTATTTGTGCAAATCTGAGAGAGTGGCTGTGGGCCGTGGGGAGGGGGGCAGTTGCCCTCCTCACTCAGGTGCCAGCCTCTGTTAGAGTCAGTTTACCTCTTGCCACATGTTGGAGTGTACCTTGCCTCCACTTAGCTAGTGATACCTGTTCGTTCAACAGACATTATCATCTACAGATTGTTAAGGAGTAATGTTTGACGTTTTTGAGAGAGAAATCAGAGCTACGTGTGTTTTAGAGGGTAGCTGCTGATTGCCAGAGATATCACGGCCACGTGCTTTTCTCCCCATCAGAACTGAACACGATCAGATACAGCAGCAACATTTGACTTCGGAGCGTACCTACCTTCCGCTTGGCCAGAATTACATTTTCTTTTTTTATTTATTTTTAATGTTGGTCCTGTTTTACTACTATGTGGGCGGAGCTGCGGGGGACAGCTAGTATTTAGATAAAACCTATTTCAGAACAGAACAAATTCCAGAAGAATTTCATTGACCAAAATCAGGGCTACATATGGAGTATTTGACAAAAACAGATTGGTGATTAAAGTATAATTTGTCTTACCCTGCAGCCAGTGGCACAGTGCTTGGTGTTTCTCAGAAATTTTGTGGCTTACCTGAAGCCAGTTCAGGATGAACTGCTGTGAGATATTTCAAAGATAGCTAAATGTTCTTTACTAATCCTACTTTTTTTATCAAATACTAGGCAAACTAAATTACTATTTTAGGCATAATTCTAATATGTATCAACAACCCTTCTTTTAGAGAAAACCTTGAGGGAAATGACTCATTTTGGACTTTGACCCACTTTACAGCTTTGTTAAATGAGATGTCACAAGACCTAGCAAATAACAATGATATTGTAAATACAGGGACTGTAGAAAATGTGTTTTTGAGTTCAAAGTTAAACCTATTCCAAACACTACATAGTGTAGTATACCATATATTTTGGGCAACAGTCAATGTAACTTGAACATTGAGTATTTAGTCAATGGCTACTTAAAATGGCTGCACAGTGATTAGAACAGCTGCCTTATGTATCCAGGATCTTGGATTCAAGTCCATTGTCTTGTCTTTCTTTGTATTAATTTGCATGTTCTCCTTATGTCTGCAGATTATTCTTTTACATCATCAAAAACAGGTTAGGTTAACTGATGATTGTAATTTGGAGTTAGTTGCAGTGTATGCATGATTGGTTTAGATTGGATTAAGTAGATTTGAGAATGTGGGTGCCACCAGGGAGAGTTGTCGAAGAACCTGGGGACTCATATTTTCCATATAGCCTGGAAATAAATGATGGATGATGGAAGCTTCTGGGCTGAAGAAAAAGTCAGTTCTTCATTAGACCCAGAGGTGCCAGCCAGTCATGTAGTCAGAAGGTCAGAAGCACTTCCAGGTCAAGGACTATTTAAAGGACTGATGGAAACCAAGCAAGAGAGCCAGAGTTGGGAGTCTGTTGCGAAATTTCCGGTCTTGGGCAGTCTAGGCAAGGCTTATACACAGGTCATACACATAGCCCAGCGTTTTTCAACCGTGGTGCGCCACAGCACAGTGTTGTACAATGAGAGTTACCCAGGCGTGCCATGAAAATAATAGTGTAGCGCATGAGAAGGACAAGTTGATCAGGTAGTCGAGACCTTTTTGAGGAGGACTGGACCACCAAAGTGCTCACTAAGTTCAGTGTATGTTAACACTGATCTTGGAGCTGCTTATTTTTTAGTCCCGCCCCATCGAACAGTCGAACGAGTATATGAGATATAATGTGTTTGAGGTTAGTAAAATAATGATGTGCCTTGGGATATTTTGATTAATAAAATATGCCACACCAGAAGAAAGTTTGGGAGGCAGTGGCATAGTCGAATTCTAAGTCAGTGCTCCACCGAGTGTCCGAGTGGGTAGTCGTGTCGTGTGCGGATACTGTACTGTTCAAGTTTCATAGCGCTATTCAAAGTTTTCTTTGCGATGAACAAAAAACAGTAAGAAACAATATCCGTTTATGCTGAAAGAAAAAATTAACAATCCTGGAAAAGGTTGATTTGATGGGGTGAAAGCATTTGAAACCAAGCCTTCAACAATGTAAACAGTTTTGAAGGATAAAAAAAAAAAAAAAAACAAGATAAAGTTAACGATCGGCGTTGGGACCTGATTGAAAAAAAAATATTGCACATTTGTATTTCTATATATAAAAATTACATCTAATGTCTCATTTTAAAATAAAATATTTTTGCAGTTTTTTTATACAGGTATTGTCATGCTTGGGTCACAGAGTTTGTTGCACGAGAGATAAAAGGTAAGTCTGTGTTGGGTTTTAAATGTTCTAAACATCGCGCAACAAGCATGTTGTGCTGTAAGACACAACAGAGACGCGGCAGAGCTGTAAGTGCATCTCTTCTGTTAGAGATGATGAATCGCCAGCGACCCTGATCACAACAATAAATGTATTTCCCTCATATTATCCCTCCATCCATCCATTATCCAACCCACTATATCCTAACACAGGGTCACAGGAGTCTGCTGGAGCCAATCCCAGCCTACACAGGGCGCAGGGCAGGAACAAACCCAGGGCAGGGCGCCAGTCCACCGCAGTTCCCTCATATTAGTTATAATAGAATACTGTATTTTGTATGGTCCCTTGAGTTCCATTACAATGGGATTTCACCTGTATATTGTTGCATTCCGTCCGGGGTGAAGCCTCACAGATGAGGGTCTACTGAATCTCGTGAGGAGGGTGGTGAGCAGCATGGGGAACTGCCATCAGGAAAACGATTGACACTAGACAGAAGAAAACGGGTTCTAACTCTGATCGGACGAGCTGAAAATGGAGGCGTGGGTTTGTAGATGGTTTGGGCGAGATGCAGAGAAGGTGTGGTATATAAGGGCGAGATATGAGTGCGGGGAGTGAGGATTCTGTGCAGGGAACAGGAATTTTATTTTAGGGCATATTTCTGTGCCACGACAATGAGAGGATTATAGATAATTATAAATTGTTCTAGTTTGTTTTTGTTTTACATTCGTGTACAGTATTCTTCGTACACAGTTACTTGTAAACTGTTCTACAATCTTCCTTGTCCTGCTGCGTGTTCCTATTACGAGGAGGTCGCTACAATATTATTATTCATATACAATACATATTGCTCTACAGGCTTCGCGAAACAATGCATTCTCAGAACACTGGACAAAAAAAATCAAATATGGAAAATGTAAAACAATTAAAGCAAGTAGCATTAGAACAATAAGATGCACATATTGATATTAAAAACAATAAAACATGTAATACAAATTGAACGCAAAACAAAACTCGGCTGTGTGCCTTGTACCGTATGCTTCTCTAAACAGTTTGGCTGTTTCAAATACGTCCTGCACGCCTGTCCTTTCAACTCAATACACGCGGTGCAAAATTCAAGATTGATTGGCATAATCAGTAGGCAGTTAGAAGACCTGGGTTCGCTTCCCGGGTCCTCCCTGCGTGGAGTGTGCATGTTCTGCCCGTGTCTGTGTGGATTTCCTCCGGGCACTCCAGTTTCCTCCCACAGTCCAAAGACATGCAGGTTAGGTGTATTTGCGTTTCTAAATTGTCCGTGGTGTGTGCTTGGTGTGTGTGTGTGTGCGTGCCCTGCGATGGGCTGGCGAACTGCCCAGGGTTTGTTTCCTGCCTTGCGCCCCGTGTTGGCTGGGATTGGCTCCAGCAGACCCCCGTGACCCTGTAGTTAGAATATAGAGGGTTGGATAATGGATGGATGGATAGATGTCGTCTGTATCCAAGGTAACTTGCAAAGCAGATTATAATACATACAAGAGCAAAAAAAAAGGAGAAAGAGGGAGTCATACTACTAGTACTATTATTATATTATTACAGTATACCTGGACTAAGGCAAAAAATCAGTCAGAGCTACAGCAGTCATCCTGCAGATTTATTGGGAGGAGGAGGATAAAGTATAGGTTACAACATAGATAATAATTTAGCAATATCAAAAGCAACAATAATCTTTTTCTTTCGGCTGCTCTCTTTAGGGGTTGCCACAGCGGATCATCTTCTTCCATATCTTTCTGTCCTCCGTATCTTGTTCTGCATGTCCTCTCTCTCTCTCTCACCACATAAAAGCAACAATAATAATAATAATAATACACAAAGTGGAAAAGTCAAATTAAACAACACAGCAGCAGGAACTGCATTGCCAAAGATTTTGTTCCAAGTATAAGCATCTCTTAAATGGGCTTACATTAAACCTCGCATTAAAACTTCACACAAATCCCATTCCCTGTTGTTCACTACTATAGGTTCCTGGATAATTTTACTCTTAACATCTGTTGGAGGTGCTTGTTTACCATCAAAACCATTCTCTAGCACGTCTCTCGGATTTGTCACAGATTTTAAAGGTTAGTATATACAGTAAATAAGACACTGGGTATGTATGTAATTCTTGGGGTTCACACTTAATGGTTTTCTTTTATTGATGTTAAAAAAAGTTAAAAATCATTGCTAGTTGCCTTTCTTAAGACATACTGTCTGCAGAGGTTGCCTCATTGCCTCACTCCATTTGTGGATCCAGCCTGAGAATGTTTGAATAGGGGATTAAGATGATATTTCACTTAAGGTCACTGTCTCCCACAAGATTAGGTAAGTGAGGGCTATGAATAAAACTCAGTGGAAAAGTCATTTAATGTGACATAGCCTTTATGTAGTGTCGCACACGTGCGCATGAGGACAGTTTATAGGTTCAAATACTGACATTCGTCAGCCAGACCAGGGGTTGGCGATCTCACTTAATCCTCTCTGCTCTTGTTCCTCTGCAATTCACCCAAAGGCCCAACCTCTTGATGATATCACCACTGGTCCACCCACTGTTGACATCACTTCTGGCCAACACTGATGATGTAATTTCCCATACCCAGAATCCATTAAACCACCACATCAGTTCCTGTTCCAGCCATTCTGCCTCCACCTCTTCCTTTTTACCACCATTTGTAAGAGCACTTGTTAATCTGTTATCCAGTTTCATTTTGAACTCCACCTGTAAAGATGTGATTTCTTTATTTTTGCATAGTTTGGAATATACAGGGAGGCCATCCCCAAACCTTTTTCGGTCTGTTGTCTGCTTCTTACCACAGTAGTGAGAATAGCTCGGGAAATGCAGAGTGAAATATTTTCATGTATTGGTTATTTTTTGGCCATTTGTCTGCGTCATTTTTGTTTATAGTGGCGCAGTAGTTAGCAGATTGTCCAATTCAATGAATTCATAAGCGCTAAAGGCATATCATCTGCTCCAGAACTTTTCCTGTTTCTTAGAGAAAAAAACATGCAGGACATCTTCCCGAAAAAGTTCCTTTCACAGTTGCAAGTGGTAATTGATAGTTTTCCAAGTTCAGGCTATAGAAGAATAGACTCAGATCTATAATGGCATAGAGAAGGCAGACTCATTTGAATCTGATGTCAGTTGAAAAGTGATGCAGTTCAGATACTGGATGTTAGTGATCGGATTAAGGACTTTGCCCCAGTAAAGTTAAACTGAAAAGCAATCATTTGCCTGTGTTAATACCGAATGGCCTATGCAACATTTGATATTCCTGCTTTTGTAGGCAATTGCAATGAGGTTCTATAATTGACTTTTCAGACCTTGCTTTATGATAGTTACTTGTCAAATGACTAATTATATACTCTATGTAACCTTTAATAAAGCATAATTTTTCTGTTTCATAAATTTAAAGGGTAAGCCCATATTTCTTTCTATTCTTTACATTTTGCCTTTCATTTTAAAGCTAAGTCTCTGTAGTCATCATTTACTTTGCTTCTTTGTGACTCTGAGACCTTCAAGTTGATCTGCACTCATAATATTTTGTTATAGGTAGGGCCCCAAAATTGCCTCCAGCCCAGGGGCCCCCATCATTCTTAATCTGGCCCTGAATGCAGGGCACACTCATTAAATGCACACACTCACGCTAGACATATTTTGGAGTCACCAGTCAACACAGCCTGCACATTTCTATCATGTAGGTGGAAATTGGAGTGCCTGGAGAAAGCCAGTGAGAATTAACAAATGTCCTATAGAGAGTAGTAAGGCTGGAGTTAGAAAGTACGAGATAGCAGTGCAAACAATGAAGTCTGGCCACACTTGTTCCTTAGAATGACTTCTTTGTTTTCCTGTTCATGTGTTGAGTCTGTAAATTAATAATTAACCTATGTTATTAAATCCAGCAAAGCCTGTTATTCATATTGCGTTATGCATTCACATTTTTCCAGTTTGAATTTCTCCTGTGAAACATTTTGCAGCAAACATACTCAGATAATTTATAAATTAAAGTGAAAGCGGGTTTCAGTATTTGCTCCCTTGCCAGTGTAGTGAAACTGAATGATCCCACTCTGCAATTTGTGATCAGGTAAGAGTGACTCTTAAATTTAAACTCAAGCTAATAAACAAGACATCTAATGAAATGAGCCTGGGAAGAAAGAAATAGCTGATTAAGAGGCCTATGATGACTCTGGGCAAAAAACAACAGAGACAAAAAAAAAAACTTGGGTTTGTCAGGGGTGTGTTCTTGCTCCTACTCTGTTCAATGCTTGTATGGACTGGGTGTTGGGCAATGTCGTGGGGTCCAGCGGCTGTAAGGCATCTTTTGGTGAAGAAAGATTCATGGATCTTGACTTTCCTGATGATGCTGTGATCTTCGCAGAGTCAATGGAGGCTCTGATTGGGGCACTCGAGGGACTGAGCGAGGAGACTAAGGGTCTGGGCTTGCGAGTGTCCTGGATAAAAACCAAGATCCAGGCCTTTAATGACCTCTTGGGCACAGCCATCAGCTGTGTGTCTTTTTGTGGACAGAGTGTTGACCTTGTCGAGAGGTTTACTTACCTCGGCAGTGACAGTCATGTCTTTTTTAACTCTTCCTGTGAAGTCAGTATACGGATTGGGAGAGCATGGGAGGTCATGAGGTCACTGGAAAGGGGTATGTGGCATTCCTAATATCTTTGCAAAAGGACAAAGGTCTAAGTCTTTAGAGTCATGGTGCTTCCTATCTTACTATATGTTTGCGAGACGTGGACGCTATCCAGTGACTTGAGATGAAGACTGGACTCCTTTGGTATTGTGTCTCTCCGGAAAATCCTTGGGTCCCATTGGTTAGACCTTGTGTCGAATGAGCGGTTGCTCATGGAGTCCTGAATGAGGCACATTCCCTGCATTGTGAGAGAGCGTCAGCTACGGCACTATGGCCATGTGGTGAGTTTCCCCAAGGGTGACTCAGCTCGTAGGATCGTCATTGTTGGGGACCTGAGTGGCTGGACCAGGCCAAGGGGTCACCCACGTTTTAATTTCAAGTGTAGCAAGTGATACCAATCCAAAACCATATCACATCTTGGATAAAATGTAGTATTGGCTAAGATGCATTATTTGAACAGATGTAGCTCTTGATTTCCTAAACAATTTATTTTTTGTTCTTTGCTAGATTCTGCTTTTGAATTATCCATTTGTTGTAAGGAGAAGGCCACACATATGGTTAACATCAATTAAAGTGCTGTAAGGAATGCCACCCTAATGTGGCATCCATCAAACACCTCATAACTTTTATCTTTACTATTCTCTTTACCAGGTTTTTCCATGCCTCTTACTTCCTTCTCTGTAAAATGAGTATCTGTTCTGTTGCTCTGTCATCAATGACCAGCTGTTTATGTAACTGCAGTAGTTTTGACATTTTTACGCAATTATCCAGATTTCTCCAGAGCATTGTATCCAGGCTCCACATTCGCTGGTAACAAACAACAGCACAGTGCTTAATATTGCTGCCTTACTGCTCCAAGGAGCTGAATTTGATTTCTCGAAGGTTCTCTTCTGTGTGGAGTCTGCATGTTTTCCTCATCTCTGCGTAGGTTTTGTGTTGTTACTCTGATTTCTTTTCACAGTGAAAAAAGTAATTCTGGTGTAAATGAGTATGGGTGTATGCATGTGAATGCGCCCTCCAGTGTGGATTTTTGTTTTGAATCCTGTGCTACCAAGATAGATTGCATCCTCAGTGACTGTTGGGTATTGTGAATGTATGGATTAATGTAAGGAATAACTGACTGAGATTTCCACATCAACATTTGTAAAAATGTTATAAAATGCTGTATGTTAGAGAACTGGTTTAAACCTGACAGATATACAGATGTTTATGGTCACTAGTGACAAAGTAACAAAATAAACAGTATAAATGGATTTGTTTGTCCTGATTGATGAAAATGTGCGAGAACAGAATCTTATGTCTATTGATTTAGTAAAAGCAAATCAGAACCAAATGGCATATTCTTGATGGCAAAGCTCTGATTTAAAATTACACAGAATTGTTTTCTGATAAAGGAGAGCAGGCTGGACAACTACCAGATTTGGGTATCCAAGCTTCAAGGCAACAAATTATTTTGCCTTTTTTGAAATCCAAGAAGCTGAACCAGAATACAATGAATTATGGGAAATAAAACAAGAGGAGAGCAAGGAACAACAGCAAATTATTAGCACAAATGACAAAAGCCATAGGCGAACAGTCTCTGACGGTATTTGTCTACGTCTTCATAAGGAGGTATAAGATATTTTTCAGTGTTTTATTCAGTTAGGTAGTTAGGAAGTTGGGGACTTGTTTCCCTGCAACGCCCTCTTGCGGCACACTATGACACCAGCAGGGCTGCCCTGCCAGACTACATTTCCCGGCATGCCCTGCTGGATTCCCACTTGGTGTGGATATCTGGGACTGCTGCCATATTGCTTGCTGGGGGAATAACAGTTCCCTAGTGATATCTCTACTTTTATAGGGGCTGTCCATCCATCTCTTTCTTAGGGGTCTGCTTCTTTTCCTGGCCAGGATGTCCGTCCAGCCTGTGTGGCATCTACACATGCAAAGTCTGTCAATCACTTCATCACTGTGACCAATGAATACAAACCTTTCACCACTGTTTGAGTTAGACACCAAATATTTTTATACTTTGATCAAAACCTTACTGACTTTGAAAAGTGTACTGCAAAAAATGAAGGCCTAATGTAGAGTAAAAAATATTCGGACACAAAAGTGAAATGTGAAGGATTTATTTGAAACTTTACACAATATAATTGCTGAAATTGAGAAAAGCATAATGATACATGTGAAACTATATGCAGCAGAAAACAGTCAAAGAAAAAATATGCAAACTTAGAACATAGCATCAAATACTGTATAGTACTGGAAAGTCACACTACATATATGTATACATGAATATATAAATCTACAATTACTAAAAAGTGCAAAATATGAAACGTCTTAAGAAGCATCCTGTTTCTCTTCTCTAGTAGAAGTAGTAAAATGTGTCCGCATCACACCTGATGACTTCCCTTCTGAGACACAAAGGGTAAAATCTTTTTGCTTGCCGCACCCAGCCCTCTTCAAGCCTCAGGTGTGATGTCCTCTCAGCCAGCATCCATTGCTTCCAGTAGAGCAATCACCTTTCACCTCCAAACAGAATGGAATTCCCCAGCTGGGCTGAGATATGGTGAACACTGTGGCAGGAACACCATTATCATTTGTTGGTGGGTTCCAAACCAACCCCTCACACAGTTGATGTGGTGAAAACTTACATTGTCCCAAATTACCACACAAAGTGACATGTTGGCTCTCACAATCACCCTTTCATTTTTGGGAATTGAGAGCATTGTAGAGTCCATCTAAGAACTGAAGAAGCCTGTTTGTATTGCTGCAGCATGGTGAATTAGCCCATGTTCAGCAACAGCAGCCCACAATAGCATCACTCCATTTTCAGCACTATTCACTGGGTGAAACAAGAGTATCATATATACTTGTGTGTAATTACTGCAGTGCCATGATATGCATCTGTTATACAAGATTGAGAGCATATATTTGTATTTGTTTTAACTAAAACTCGTATGATAATATGTATTTCTGTTTGCTTTCAATTGAAAGGTTTGCTTTGCTTTCAATTTGCTACTAACACTGACAGTGTTATAATTGGCCTTGTTATTTCATAAATACAGTAGACCCCCATGAAGTCGCGGTTCAGAGTTTGCAGATTTTTCCTTAGAACCTAACTAATAATTGTCTTAGGCACAGATGCAACCCAGGGGGACTGCCATCTAGCGTTCCGGGGAAGGTACTGTCCTGACCAGGCTTGCTTCCCTGGTCCTCCCAGAGAAAAGGCGTCCCGGCTGGGTAGGAACTCCAGCCGTCCATGACAATAGATAGATAGATAGATAGTGTCACACACGTGCGATTAGGAGGCAGTCAGAAAGCCTAAAGGTGAGTGAAACATCGCAAGATGAAGGGTCGTCACGTGGTACTTACCAGAATCTCTTCTCTCCACAGAAAAGCCGAGGAAAATTAATCACCAACATTTCCAGCTTCCAAAATGGCTGACACAACATCACTTCTGGTCACATGAACTGACTACTTCCGACGCTTCAAAAAGATATCACTTCCGGTTTTCATCAAATGACATTGTTTCCGCAGGACAATATACAGGGACAGTCCCCAACACTTTGTTTTGTGTGAGACGTTTACTACTTGGGAAAATCTCCACAATAGATATGGAAAAGCTATAAAATAAAATACTGTCCTTCTTCCTCACAATCAGTGCTATTCATCTGCAGGATCAATCTTTCTCACGTATGTCCGTTAGCAGTTTTTAACAAGTTGCCAAGACTCACATTACTCACTATACACGTTTCAAGCAGGTTTCTCATCATTTTAGTGTTTCAAAAAATACGGATAATTACAAACAATTAAAAAAATCTTATAGCCACTTCTTTTGTATTGTTGTCCGTATAAATGGAAGGGGAGTAAGGCCAGGTGGATTGGAGGTGGATTCAAATTGTTCTATAATGGTATGGATGGGAGGAGAAATGGAGTAGGAGTTATTCTGAAGGAACAGTATGTCAAGAGTGTTTTGGAAGTGAAAAGAGTGTCAGACAGAGTAATGATTATGAGGCTGGAAATTGGAGGTGTGATGATGAATGTTGTTAGTATATATGCACCGCAAATTGGGTGTACAATGGATACGAAAGAATATTTTTGGAGTGAGTTGGATGAAGTGATGAACAGTGTACCCAAGGGACAGAAAGTGGTGATTGGAGCTGATTTCAATGGACATGTTGGTGAAGGGAACAGGGAGATGAGGAGGCGATGGGTAGGTATGGTGTCAAGGAGAGGAATGAAGAAGGTCAGAGGATAGTGGATTTTGCCAAAAGGATGGACATGGCTGTGGTGAATACGTATTTTAAGAAGAGGGAAGAACATAGGGTGACGTACAAGAGTGGAGGAAGTTGCACACAGGTTGATTACATCCTATGCAGAAGAGTCAATCTGAAGGAGATTGAAGATTGTGAAGTGGTGGAAGGGGAAAGTGTAGTTAAGCAGCATAGGATGGTGGTCTGTAGGATGACGTGTGCAGGACTGCAGTAACTACAGGGGAATAAAATTGATGAGCCACAGCATGAAGTTATAGGAAAGAGTAGTGGAAGCTAGGTTAAGAAGTGAGGTGATGATTAGTGAGCAGCAGTATGGTTTCATGCCAAGAAAAGAGCTCCACAGATGCAATGTTTGCTCTGAAGATGTTGATGGAGAAGTTTAGAGAAGGCCAGAAGGAGTTGCATTGCGTCTTTGTGGACCTGGAGAAAGCATATGACAGGGTGCCACGAGAGGCGCTGTGGTATTATATGAGGGAGTGGCAGTGAAGTACATAAGAGTTGTACAGAATATGTAAGAGGGAAGTGTGACTGTGGTGAGGTCTGTAGTAGGAGCGATGGATGCATTCAAGTTGGAGGTGGGATTACATCAGGGGTTGGCTCTGAGCCCTTTCTTGTTTGCAATGGTGATGGACAGGCTGACAGACAAGATTAGACAGGAGTCCCCGTGGACTATGATGTTTGCTGATGACATTGTGATCTGTAGCGATAGTAGGGAGCAGGTTTAGGAGACCCTGGAGAGGTGGAGATATTCTCTGGAGAGGAGAGGAATGAAGATCAGTAGGAACAAGACAGAATACATTTGTGTAAATGAGAGGGAGGTCAGTGGAATGGTGAGGATGCAGGGAGTAGAGTTGGCAAAGGTGGATGAGTTTAAATACTTGGGATCAACAGTACAGAGTAATGGGGATTGTGGAATAGAGGTGAAGAAGAGAGTGCAGGCAGGGTGGAATGGGTGGAAAAGAGTGTCAGGAGTAATTTGTGACAGACGGGTATCAGCAAGAGTGAAAGGGAAGGTCTACAGGACTATAGTGAGACCAGTTATGTTATATGGGTGGGAGACAGTGGCACTGACCAGAAAGCAGGAGACAGAGCTGGAGGTGGCAGAGTTAAAGATGCTAAGATTTGCACTGGGTGTGATGAGGGTGGTTAGGATTAGAAATGAGTACATTAGAGGGTCAGCTCAAGTTGGACGGTTGGGAGACAAAGTCAGAGAGGCGAGATTGCGTTGGTTCAGAGGAGAGATGCCTGGGTATATTGGGAGAAGGATGCTAAGGATAGAGCTGCCAGGGAAGAAGAAAAGAGGAAGGCCTAAGCAAAGGTTTATTGATGTGGTGAAAGAGGACATGCAGGTGATGGGTGTAACAGAACAAGATGCTGAGGACAGAAAGATATTGAAAAAGATGATCTGCTGTGGCAACCCCTAACGGGAGCAGCCAAAAGAAGAAGAAGAAGAAGAAGAAGAAGAAGTATAGCCACTTCTTCAGTCAGAGGGATTCAGATTACTAGGCCCCATCTCAAAAGTATTGACCACAAGACTGGAACTAATTCTGGACATGGCACAAGGGAACAAATGATTGACAGAATCACCAGCCTGCCTAACCTGCACATCTTTCAAATGGTAAAAGGCAATGAATTGGAGTATCCACCCAGACAAAACCTATCTATAAAACAAATGAAAGTTCAAATTGCACACAGACATTAAGCAGGCTAGCATTTACACTCACGTCTTTGAAGTTGTGCAGTAACAATACTGACCACTGCATACTGCCATTGCTGTTTCTGTGACACTTGATTTTACTGCTTCTTTCTTGGTGGTATATGACAGACTGACATTATCCATTCTATTGCTATGGCTAGAAAACAGGTCCTGGCTTAAAAGATAGGTCCAGGCTCTCTTAATGCCAGCTAAGAAGTTTCAGTTTACCTGACGGGGCCCCTCTATGGAATGTAGACTCCACACCTTATGTGATAAGATGATCGAATACAGACCAAGTAACACTCACGGATAGCTCTCAGAGGTACGAGCTGGATACTCAAGAACTGATAACCCTGAGGGACAGAACTTTGCCCCAAAGGTCAATCTAAAAGAATGGGTTTACATGCACCAAAGAAGGCAATGGCAAGACCTTTATTCCTCCCTTTAACTACAGTTACTCATTGCTTCCCTATGTCAGCTCACTGCTTAACCTGGCCTTAATCTCTGCAGTCCAAAGCAAAAACCCCAGTGCTTATAGGGAGTATCTATAACAAAGGCTAAATTAATCCAGTCTTCTCCAAAAGGTAACTAGGGCTGAACTAAAGAACAGAATACCATCATAACATAAGTTGGACCAGGGTTGCCTTTAGTCCAAACCTAAGCCTTACTAAATAACAAGTGCCCAAGCAGAGGAAAACCATATATAAAAGGGCATACATTTGTCTTGCTGAAGACTAATAACCAGTTGCACAGGAGATGTAATTTTGATAGCAACCGAGAACACTGTGTGAGTGAAAACTTTCAGAAACTGCAGTATTGCCCACAACCAGAAGGTGTGACCAGAGGCAAAGAAGGAGACAAACTCTTGAAATGAAAGAAAGTGCACTGAAGATTCTTCCACATGTCTGGAGAAAGATGACCAGTAAAGGATCAAATCATTGCTTACAACTGAACCAAAAAATATGGGTGGGACACAGTTTTTGGGGGGGGGCAAACTGAAGTAGCACTTCGTAACCCATGAAAAAAGAAATTAAAAAACACACCCACAAACTGTAATTTTGCCTACACACTGCCCAGTAGCACTATTTGAACTTACATTTTGCACTACCCTCCTTTCCTTTAGGCCTGTAAATTTCTCAATTACTTTCTGATTAAACTGAATCCTTACATTCACCAGTCTCTTTTCCATTTATAGCATAGCCAATGCATTCAGCCTCCCATGAGTCATGGTGTTTATGAGAAAGGTTTTTATCCCTTTCAATGCTGAGAAGCACCCCTCTGCTTCTGATGTGTCCATGGATGTGGTTATTAGGATCTTCAGGAGAGTGACAGTCTCTGAAAAGACTTCTTCAAGATTAGTCTCCATAAACAACAGGAATATGTCCACAGCACCATGACAGACATTGAACTCTTCCCTGCTGTAGACGAGACTAAGCTCTGTCTTCAGGTTACTTCTATTCAGCATCGGGTTGGCCTTCACAGTGTTGTTCATTGCATCTTCAGGAAATGTCTTGTTGTACTGTTCAAAACTTTCCCCCTGCAGCAAAGTGGCACTCGCAAGATGGTTTGTGAAAGAGAAGCATTCCCTAGAGCTTGGTATGGTATCACAGACATATAGAGAGAAGAATAAACAAGTAAAAATATCTAGAGATGACAAAATGGAACAGAGATTAAAATAAAAATAGAAAAGCACAGTGTATAAATAAATCTGTACACACCATGGCTGCATAGATCCTTGTTTATGTGTGTGTCTCTGTGTGTTGTGTCTGTTTAAGACTGAGAAATAAACTAATTATTAATTTTTAACATTTTTCTGTGATTGATATATCAATGCAATGAAACCAAAAATAGCAGAGATAACAAAATTTAACTCGGTTTAAAATATTTAATTTAAGTGTAACATGGCAATCCTTTCATGGTCCTCTGAGCTAAGTACCTAACGCCTCTTTTTTTGCTGAAAGCCACTGCATTGCTCAACAATGGATTGGACAGAATTTCTAGAAGGGAAAATGAAAATTTATAATAATAAAATATAAAGAGAGATAATAATGAAAGGGAAAGTAATAAATAATAATAATCATTAATTATGTGAATACAGTTACTACCTGATCTTTTGTATATCCTGCTGGAACTGCTTTATGCACCTGTTGATATGAACCGCAGCTAAGTTCCTCTTCTAGAGCTTGGCATAGAGGAGGTTGACATGTGGCATGATGTGGTGAAAAAGTTGCCAAAAAAATTTAAATCTTCATCTTCCAGTAGCATAGCAAAGGCTCCTGTTTCTCTGACAGTATTGGGGTCGAAGTCTCCTGAGTCTTGTATGCCCTCAAAACAGTAGTGCTCAGACATGGTACAGATGGCACAGCTGTCAAAGTTCCATCTGATGTTGCTGAATGTTGGGAGTCTTTGGGCCATTACTTTATCAAGGATGCCTGTCCACTTTGGTGATCTGAAAAAAAGCTGCCAAATCCACTAAGGTTAGAAAAAAAATTCTCACTTTGAATATGTGAAAAGTGGCCTGTTGCTTTACCAGGTTAAGCTGATGTGTATTACAGTGAAGGTACTGGGCATTTGGGTGCATATCTTGTATTTTCCTCTAAACATCTCCTGACACTCCTCGAGCCAAATGCCTGGCAGATGAGCTTACTTTACTGTGATGATTTGATTTGTTCTCTCACAAGAGACAAAATTAAATCCAAAATCTCATTCTCATTACAGTGGCAGTCTCAATGTGCTCTTTTAACACTCTATTGAGAAAAACAAGAAATTCACCCACTCACGGATAATCCCGGGCTTATTGGAACTCTCACTCTTATGGCCACTCAAAGCAAATTCAAATGCTCCACAAAATTTCACACAGTCTTGTATTCTAGGGGGAATGTGTTGATTTTTAGTCATCTCATCTCTTCGTTGTGTCTTCTAATGCCAATCCCGTTAACTTCATCTAGCTGGTCATCAATACAAAAAAAAATAGCATCATGCTGTAGTCTACTTGACTATGGCTACTTTAATGCCACTTACATTTTTCAGAAAGATGTTTTAGGTCTTGCACCCCTATCATTGTCCACTCTGCTCTGACAGTTCGAAACAGCAAACAGGTAAAGCAAAAAAAGGCACTACTTACACCGCATCCAGTTAGCCAACTCCGTTTATTGTAACAAGAGCAGGAGAAAGTTTGTGTGTAAGCTTGTCCTTGATCACTTGCCTGCTGCTGAAATCTTGATTCAGGTTGGTCCAGTCCAAGCTCCTTTATTTTCTTTTTTTTTTTTTTTGAAGCAAATGATTTATTTAGGGATATTTAATTAAATAACCAAATTTTCTTTGATTTCTGAAATTCCACTTGAAGTTGCCATTTCTGTAAAGTCGCACTTGCTCAAACGTAATTACGTTAATGGCGGGTGTGAACTGTGAATAATTGATGTGAACTTGAAATAGTGCATCAATGATCGTCCAGTTACATTAGATTAAAAAAACCTAAAACATTACTAATTCACTGCCAATAAATATGGGGCGCAGAAAAACCTGAAAGAAACCAATAAAAAGGCAGCCTCAGGTCACAAAAGATGAAGGACTGACATTTATTCTCATTTGGCTGACGCTCTTCACTCAGAAAATATAGGCATTCACACCAAAATTAAACAAATACAATTTGGAACCTTTTAATTGTTGTTGACATGTGCTGATACCAGGCACATTTTGCAAATGCACAAATTTATTTCATTATTATTTTGCATTATCTAATTCATTTAAATGGAATTTTTAAAATATTTGGAAGAGAGGCGGTACCCCACATTACAGATCGCCACTGACCATAAGTACGCTTACTTTGCATTATACAGAAGAATGTTAATATGCATAATACATTTTTGTCATACATTGCAATCTCATTATTGGCTTTGCAATCACATAGAGATGAAGTTTACTTTAAAATTGCACATTGCTGACTGGATTGAATGCTATGCTTTTCTTTCTTCCATTTTGTCAGACAAAGAATAACTCAATGCCTTGTTCCTGAATGTCTGAGTAATATTCAAATTTAGGAGATGCCTCATTTCATTATTACTGCCTTTGTAGCAAATGATACAATGTACTGTACCCTTTTCTATTTTTGCATTTTTTAAACTTTCCCTTTTGATCTTCTCTATGGATGATATACTGTAAACTATCATGGCAGAGTCTCATGTCATGTGAAGGGCTCCATAGACAGATAAAATGGCTAAAACATGCAGTTGGTAACCTCCTGTACATAAAACAGCACTCATTCCCAGGAGTGCCTCTTCAAGAGTGTTCACCTTTTCTTACACTTCCATCCATTTTCCAACCCGTTGAATTCAAACACAGGGTCACGAGGGCCTGCTGGAGCCAATCCCAGGGTGCAAGGCAGGGACCAATCCATGTCTTTGGACTGTGGGAGGAAACCCTCGCAGACATGGGGAGAACATGCAAACTCCACACAGCTAGGACCCGGGAAGCAAACCCAGGTCACCTAACTGCGAGGCAGCAGCACTACCACTGCGCCACTGTGCTGCCCTTTCTCACGCTTGTTAATCTAAATTATGCACTATTTCTAAAAGTGCATACTATTTACTATCAGCTGTAGTTTACAAGACTTCTCTGTTTTCTAGCTACCAATGTGTTCCTTTTAAGGCACACCTCTAAAATGGCAGCTCATCCACTTGTGTCAGCTCTTAGCCTCCTGTGCAGGACAAGCAGCTGATTTAAGGCTCTTTTAAATCCTCTAGCAATACTGTTAGCTGTATCTAGTATAATGCAATTCTCTGTTTAGTTTGATTGTAGTGTAATGTGAATTATTCTTATGACACAGTGCCTCCAACCTATGAATAAAATTAAAGTGACCAAACCCTTAAAATTCTGCAATGAGATAAAGAGAACATACATTCATCCATCCATCCATTATCCAACCCGCTATATCCCAACTACAGGGTCACGGGGGTTTGCTGGAGCCATCCCAGCCAACACAGGGCGCAAGGCAGGAAACAAACCCTGGGCAGGGCACCAGCCCACCGCAGAGAGAACATACATTAAAGAGCAAATTAAGTTATGATCAACTTTAATCCTTTAAGTCCTACTAGACAGTTGATTAGTCCCTTACGTACCAGACTGGGTGGTATGCTGCGAGTGAAGTATCTTAAGGCCAACTGGCATTTCCACTTCAGTGTGATTAAAACTGTGTATGTGATTTTTTGTTTATGACTTTCCTTTCACAAGTACATCCAGATACTGCACTGCATTGGATAGGCTTGATCTGAGCTGCACGGATGCGTCTTCTCCTTGGGTCAAGAATGGAGGAGAGGGAGTGGGCATTGGCGGCAACGCCTGGCTCATTTATCAGAACAGATGGACTACACCAGTCATAAGTATAGCCAAATAGATTTTAATGAAAACATCCTTATAAAAGATCATATAAGCCAGTGATGCTGGTGATTTAACCACTAGGCTTTCAATGTCAAGCTCTCACACAGACTGTTGTGAATGTTTGAATTTTATTTTTAGGAATTTTTTTTCTATTGTTACCTCTTTTATTGTCTGTGTGGTGCTATCAGCATGTTGCACTTTTAAATTTCCATGCCGCCACTCCCGATTTGCTCTTGGCAATGACACCCATTGTCCATCATGTGGTTTGTGGAAGTGTTGCCTGCAACATCACAATTGATGACAGTCTTTAAGAGGAAGCTGCAGCGTTGTTTGTGTTCAAGTTACTGGATTAAATATTTGAGGAATAGCCATTTGGGGAAAGAATGTTTAGCTTTGGATTTCTTTAGATGTGATTGTTGTTTTGAACATTGTGTCTTGGTGATCAGTAAGTAAGATGTTAAGGAAAAGAACTTAGCTAATTTAAAGACTAACTTTTTGTTTTTGTTTTTGGTACCTTCTTAACCTGGGGCCTTTTTTATAAAGAAGTTTGAAATTATGTATGCAACTTCCCATGCAAACATCAGGATTTGTAGAGGAAAACTTGATGCAACTATCACTCATCTGTATGGAATATTTTGGAGAACCTGGGAAATGATCTAAATGACACTTCATGCATGTTAACAATTCATATCACTGAGTTGTTATTATGATGTTTGTTGATTTGACAAATATATTACACCTCAAAAGGGATGAATATGATGTACAAAATCTGTTTGAGTTCTCTTTTAAAAGGGCCAATGCTAAATATTTGCATTGAAGAAAGTTTTTGGTTTGTCTTCAGTTTATATCTACTGTACCTGTCGTCACTTCTCAGGAAACTGACCAACAGGTCAGAAATATTTCTATCAAATGTCAGTCTATCATTCCTACTGTGCTGGATGCCATTAAACGATCGGAGAGGCATCACATCCAGTTTTCATATGGTGTGGGTGTACGTATATAAGAAAAAAACATGATTTTGCCAACATGAGAAATTTGAAATTTGTAGCAGTGTCGGGTTCTCCTAACATAATTTGATCACTTTACTGCACTCATATTGCAATAAGTGTGCATATCAAGAATAAAGCAGCTTTTGTGAACTGTTAGCAGAGACATTCCATTAATGCACACGTCATCCAAGATGTGATTGGCACACATCATGTCTCCATTGCCTGGGTCAATTTATTTATTCTGAGGTAAAGTAGCTTTGACAGATGTGATGTTGCTATATGTGGTAGCTGACATGCTGGTAAGGTAACTAACTGGCTGAACCCTAAGTCATTCATATGGCCTGTACTATTCATTACAACAGCAATTGGGTCATTATATGTGCCTGATGATGGAGGTTGCCCACTCAGATGATGGTGCCTTATGCCTTTCCTGGACCCCTAGAAATCAGAGGAGAGAAGCTATAAAAACTATAATGCCACACATGATCTTGCGCTATCAGTTGTGGAGCCAATCAGATACTCTTGAATGCAGGTGGCAGGGTCTCCATGCATCAGGAGAGAGAGGTTACTCTACCAGCCAGTGAAACTGCAGTATTATAATTTGTATGAGGTGGATTAGTATGCTCCATATATGGATGTTTTAGGGTGGCATTCTAGGCTTGTTCACATATGCATGTTTAGAAGGTGATTGCTATTTATAAATATTAAATTGGACAGAAATGTGCATAAGCCAGGATTTATAAATCTGTTTTTTTGGTATATGTATTTTCCTCATTTTTATTTATTTTTTATATTTTCACACTCAAATCAGTAGAAAGTTTTATAAATGAGACACTAGGTCCATATTTTCAAAGCTAGTCCTTTTGGCCATATTCAATCAAGTTTATTATCATGTTTACATGGTATAATGAAATTCTTGCTTCTTGCTTTTGTGGCCATGAATTCACAATCAAATTCACAACATTGACAGCCTGAAGAATGCATGCACCCTGCAACACTGCGCATGGGACAAGAAGTAGGCAGTCCTGAGTTAGTACAAAAAAGTTTGAAAGCCATTAAGCCAAGACTGTCACTCATCCCTCATCTGCTGATTCTTGGAAATGCAAAAACTAACGTGTCCATTCTCTTTGGTGATATATCATGTAGTAAGATCTGGTGGATGTGTATTACAAAGGGGGTTATCACAGACATATGCCTTACCTCAGGAAAGAAACATTTGCACAAAACAAGTGGTTAACACACCTGCCTCTCTCACAAATTATGCACACTCTTACCTTTCTGCCATGCCCATTTCTCTCTGTCTTTTTCTCAGCATCATGTTTTGTCAGACCACTTCCACCCAGCTTACCTTAAACATCCATTTAAGTCACATCTAGGCTGGTTTCTACTGGGTCAGCCCTAGAGTCACTTCTTGGAAGAAAGCGTCTCCAAGCAGCAGTACCTTGCAACAGCCATTTGCATTTTACATAGGGCACATTTCTTTATTATTATTATTATTATTATTATTATTATTATTATTATTATTATTATATTAAAATCAAAAAACATTCCATACATGCAAGTCAAGTTTAACCGAAATTGGTTTGAAACAAATCGACCCCCATCCATGAGAAAGGGAGCTAGGTCAGCAGAGTAGCACTTTAATAATAGTAGAAATAGTTTCTACATAGTAAAAATATGTAAATAAATAAATACATAAAAATAGATGCAGTAGAAAAAGAGATGAGAGAATCCACTTCCTAAATTTAAATGCTTATTCTAAAATGTTATTTATCACACCTTGCCAGTTTTTGAAAAAGTTTTGTACAGATCCTCTAAGTGAGAATTTGATTTTTTTCAATTTCAAATAGTATATAACATCAGTTACCCACTGACTTAGAATAGGAGAGTTAAGATTCTTCCAGTTGAACAAGATAAGTCTACGTGCCAATAGTGTAGCAAAGGCAATTACAGTTTGTTTGTCCTTCTCCTCTTTAAGTTAAGCTGTTAATGGGTTAGGAGGGATTGTGGCACCAAGGCTGTCTGAGAGGCATTTCAAAATGTTGGTCCAGAATGATGTTTTTTTTTGGTGGATGTCCAAAACATATGACTCAATGAGGCTGGAACTTGATTGCAACATTCGCAGGTTGAATCTTACCCGGGAAACATTTTGGACAGTTTTAAAGAAGAGAGATGCACTCGATATATAATTTTAAGTTTAATAATTGTATGCTTTGCACATATGGAGCTTCAGTGAATTCTCTGCATTGCTACCTCCCATTCCTTTTTTGAGATGTTGAGTGAGAGATCCTTTTCCCACTGTTGGATCTTTCAAAGAGAGGGACTGTAAAATGGTTTTATATATTGCACAAATGCTGTCTGAGTCCTCGAGACTGATCAATATTTTTTCCAGCATAGGGGGAGGTGGGAGGTGAGGGAAATTGGGCAGGTTCTGTTTAACAAAGTTTCTAATTTGGAGATAGTGAAAGAAATGTGTTGCTGGAAAGTTAAATTTGAAGTGTAATTGTTCGTAGGATGCAAAGACGTTGTCTATGTAGAGATCTCTAAGTGATTTAATCCCAAATGTTTTCCAGACATTAAAAACTGCATACGTTTGAGAGGATGGAAAAAGGTGGTTCTTGTGCAGAGGTGCCACCGATAAAATCTTCTCTATCTTAAAATACTTCCTACATTGGTTCCATATTCTGAGTGAGTGAAGCACAATTGGGTTGTTAGTATATTGGTGATAACTTGTATTATTTGGGGTGCATAGCAAGGAATATAAAGAAATACTGCAGGATTTTATTTCTATTGAGGACCAAGCCTGTATCTTTTCATCTATTTGTGTTAATGCCCAGGTTTTTATGGTTTGTATGTTTGCTGCCCGGTAGTAAAACTGAAAGTTAGGCAGAACCATGCCACCTTCTTCTTTAGGTCTTTGTAGGGTCGCCTTTTGGGTGTGGATGTTTTGAATTCCAAATAAATGAGGTTATGGTTTTTAATTTCTTAAAAAACAATTTATTGATGTATATTGGGATGTTTTGAAATAGAAAGAAAAGATAAGGAAGGATATTCATCTTGACAATGTTAATTCTTACAGCTAAAGTGAGATGAAGGGTTGACCATCTATGCAAGTCTTGCTTAATTTTCTCCATGTAGACAGTGAAATTTTGTTGATAAAGGTCTTTGTGTTTGCTTGTAATGTTTACCCCTAGGTATTTAAACTGATCTGTGATGATAAAAGGGAAGGTGTCCAATCTAATATTGCATGCTTGAGAGTTCACTGGAAAGAGCACACTTTTGTTCAAATTAATTCTGAGACCAGAAGTCTTTTGAAATTCTGTATGTGCTGTTAGGACTACAGGAATAGTATTTTGTGGATCAGATATATACAGTACCATATCATCTGCATATAGAGATATTTTCTGTTCCAGTCCTTCTCTGGTAATCCCCTTTATCTCATACTAGCAAAATACCCGCGCTTCGCAGCGGAGAAGTAGTGTGTTAAAGAAGCAATGAAAAGAAAAGGAAACGTTTTGAAAATAACGTAACATGATTGTTAATGTAATTGTTTTGTCACTGTTGTGAGTGATGAGTGTTGCTGCTTATATATAAATATATGTATATATATATATTTACACACACACACATAAACATATATATATACATATCTATACATATACACATATATACACACACATATATACATACATATATATCTACATATATACACATACATATACATACACACATACATACATACACACACATATATATATAAAAATATATATACATATACATACATATCTACATATATACACACACAGCTATTTCAGATCAGTGCAATACGCTGCTTGTTAAAACGGATAACTCCCGCTCTTACGTGCAAGTCTGCGTGGATATTATGAACTATCGTATTTGTTCAAGTTCTATTTAAATTTTAAATAGAAGGAATTTTTATTTAGTCGACAGAAATATCTTTGGTAGGAATGGTAAAAACAGACAGGAATATTATTCGTGAATAAATCAACTCAAACCTTAAACAACTTATAATATTTTGCTCTCCATAAAAATATATCCTGTCTAAATTATACAAGTTAGAAATAAAGTAAACGTTAAAAGAACAAACATTCAAATTTCTTTACTCTTATGTAATTTTATATAAAAATAAACTTAGATTTTAAATATCCCAAAAGATTTTGCTCTCCATAAAAATATATCCTGTCAAAATTATACAAATTCAAATATGAACATGCTGCATAACAAAACCTGGAAATATAAATAAAATGTGTTCCTTTCAGCAATAACAAATCAAATCATTCAGTTGTCTTTGCTCATATGTCATTTTAGAGCTGGACGCCTGGCATCTTTTTGGCACAGGTTCGTTTCTGTTTGGTGTGAGGTTCTGTGTTGTGGAGATTCTCAGGATGGATTGCAGGTGCTCATCAGTGAGGCGACTCCTGTGTGCTGTTTTGTTAGTCTTTATCACTGAGAAGAGCTTCTCACACAGATATGTGCTACCAAACATGCACAAGGTTCGAGCCGCATGTAGACGGACTTTTTGTTCTTCAAAGTCATCAAAGCGCCGTGCAAACTCAGTGCGCTCAGTTTATCAGCAAAGTGCGTGTTTGGGAACACTGTAGTGACGACTTGGTTTAACATTACTTGGCAACAGGGAAAGTGGGGCAAATTGCACTGGTGCATTTGTGTCTCCCATAAAAGCAGCTTCACTTGAAATCACTTTGTGATTGTGCACGGGTAAAAACGTCCGCTGAAGTGTCAGATTCTTATTTAATTCTTCTGCTTTCTGTATCTTCTGCATTGCATTCAGGTTACCCTGATGTTTTGTCTCATAGTGCCGTCTTAGATTAAATTCTGTAATTACAGCCACATTAGCTCCACAAATGAGACACACGGGTTCAGTAAACATATACTCAGCCTCCCATCGGTTTTAAAGGCTCTATTTTCAGAATCAACTTTTCTCTTCAGCATCGTGTGAGCTAGCTTGCAATAACTTGCAGCATCATAAGCTAGACTTGATTAACGCGTAAGTGTTCGGCAAGGCAGCTGAAGCGCTGCATTATGGGATCTGTAGTTTATTGTGTTACCAGCGCTTCATATACCGGGCCATTAATAACAATAATACAGTATATAAAATGATCTCGGGCCGGATATAATTACGCCGGGCGGATGTGGCCCGCGCCCTTGAGTTTGACACATATGGACTAAATAGAACTTGAAAATATATTTTTTTTTAAATGTGATCGCGCAATTCAGATAGAGTTGACGCGCACTACAGCCTGCATCCTCCCCTCGCTCTTACTTTTTTACCGTTCATCTAATGAATACACTGAGTATGGCTTTACCAAAACAATCATTGATGGCGAATAAAGTATCCATTATTCGAGTATGTAGATCGGGTTATATATATATACATATATATATACCCGCGTATCGCAGCGAGAAGTAGTGTGTTAAAAAGCTAGAAAAGAAAAGGGAACATTTTAAAAATAACGTAACATGACTGTCAATATACAGTATTTGTTTTGTGAGTGTTACTGAGTGTTGCTGTCATCAAGGATTTGATTATCATTATTTCTTTCAATCAGGTTCGTATTTGTAGGATGTGTTGTGTTCAAGTTACATTCCGTGTTTGTCAATCGTTGTAAAGATGACAGGTTTCATTCATCGATTCGTTTCTTACTGCATCAATAAACAGCTCGTCTTCTTCTTTATCTGAGACCTGACACACTGCATGCACGGTTTTTTACACTGTCTTCCTTTAGCGGGACATTGACTTTTTCCACGTGTGCTTTGTTTCCGCAGTAGCTGGATTTATGAATATGCTTATCAGGCGCTTCATATTTTTGCTGCCTTTTCAATTGTGTAATTGGTTTTGTTCAGCTCTTTGGAACTGTTGCTTTTATCTGTGCACTCGCGCCAGTTCACGTGAGCCGCTCGGTGTACATGCATCGAAGGTTCCCAGCTGTGCTGGTGCCATCTCGTGCTATGTCCATGGCTGTATTTAATGTTACCTTAGTCCTGGCACTTAAAACTTTCTCTCGCAGTTTCGCTGAGTTTGTGTCAAACACCACCCTGACCATCTCATCTTCCTCTCCATAAGCACAGTCCTTCACCCGTGAATATTTAGTGGGAGTTTGCTATTGGATTGCCGCTGACGGACGGCCTTATATGGGCAGGCACTAAATTACAAACGCCAGCGCAGCCTGTCTATGAACTTAATTTAAAGTGTAGGTTTACATGTGCTTTGTTTCAAGTAGCAGAACTCATGAATATGGTTGTATATGTCACTTTCGCTTCGCTTCTTATTGTTTCGCTGCCTTCTCAATTATATAATGCATGTTTTCTTCAGCGCTTTTTTCAGGTCTTCCTGGTTCTCTATGTACTGCATGATTACGTGGGAGGCGTGATGATGTCACACGAAACTCCGCCCCCACGGCGTTGAAGCTCATCTCCATTACAGTAAATGGAGAAAAACAGCTTCCAGTTATGACCATTACGCGTAGAATTTCGATATAAAACCTGCCCAACTTTTGTAAGGAAGCTGTAAGGAATGAACCTGCCAAATTTCAGCCTTCCACCCACACGGGAAGTTGGAGAATTAGTGAGTGAGTGAGTGAGTGAGTGAGTGAGTGAGTGAGTGAGGGCTTTGCCTTTTATTAGTATAGATTCATTTCAACAGTGAGCAGCTAGTGGCTCAATAGCAATTGCAAACAGCAGTGGTGACAAGGGACATCCTGGTCTAGTACCCTGTTCTAGTTTGAAGTAGTCTGAATTAATGTTGTTAATACAAACTGAAGCTTCTGGACAGGGCACATTTCACTGAAAAAAATTGTTTTGATTATGATTTGAGTTTTATTTTTTTCTGCATTTATTGATATCTCATTTTAAGCCCTATTGTGGTCCATTTTGGTTTTTGAGAATGTAGAATCCATTTCTGTATCTTGTTTTCAAATACATCTTCAAAATTGAATATGTTGAAAGTTTATAATACCTTATTGTGACACAATGCTGTTTAGTATTAGTGTGACCATTGTGTAGTTCATTTGTTTATATCTGTCACCTTGGTTGCTATGACATGACAATAAGATAGCCTTGTGGATTTGTCGGCTTTCGAAGATTGTGAATACAATTCTATTTAAATCTATAACACATTTTTTTTCTGTCTTGTTCTTGCCTTACAAATTGCTTGTCCTCAACTCTTATATAATGACATTGTTTAGTATTTTTGATTTGATGTACAGTAATGGATAAAAATACAGATTTTGTTAGATCTGACCTTTGACTATGTTTTATTTCCTGATCCCATAAATAATTACACTACCTCTTTACCCATTGCTGTCACAACAGTTCTTTGATGTCAAAGCCTACTGCTAGCCATAAAACATGCGCTCAGAACAGGAGAAGGAAGGAAGATACATGCAAATGTTTAAGAAAAATGGCATTCAGCTTTAATTTCATAGAGGCTTCAGCTTATTGAAGGAAATAGCTGTTTTAAGATACCAGTGGGCAGCACATCATTAGAACAAGAATCTTTGCTTCAACAGGATCTGGGGCAGATTTCTTGCCAGTGACTAATGTTTTGGCTCTCAAAGTGTGTCCATTTGACTTGGTTTGGAAAAAAGGCCCAAAGGCTGGATGGCTTGATGAATTTCAATCAGAGAGCACACAGATATTCAACACTGTGGTAGGCAGACAGTCAGACTGTAATAATAAGCAAGTTTTATGTTTATATTTTTACTTTTTTTCTGTAGAAGCTTTTTATTAGATTGTTGGATCTTTTTCAAAGCAAATTAAAAAAGTTTTATTTTATTCACATTTCATTTCTTTGTTTAGACAGCGATCATTAAGACAATTATGTCACAGATGTGATGTTATAAATATGGCAGTAGTCACATCATACTTTATCCCTCAATGAATTAAATTCCTTGTTTGTGAATTCTAGCAAAGCAGTTTAAATTCTAGGCAGGCCCTAGTGTCGGGTATCATTTTTGTTTTGGTGGCCTTCTTGGTTGTCTTTCTCTGGCTTTGATCTGTTTTCATCTTGTTTTGATTTTTGTCTCATATAATCCTCTCCTGTTGTTTTCCTTACAATATTCTTTTGACACCAATGTGTCAAAACAAAGAATGCATTGCCAATGTATTGCAGTCTTTAACATCTTATTTTTCAAGAATTAGATTATACAATCCCCTGTAACCCCCTTCTCCCTGCCTTTCTTTGATATGAAGCCATTCAGGATTTTAGTGTTATAAAATATGTTTGTGTTTGACCTTTAGCTCTTGCCTGTTTTCGGGATGTTTATATATTAAAGGAGCCTTGTCTCATAGCTATTATAGCATTTTATACTCTAAAATACATTTGTGAATAAATGTAAGATTAATCTAGGACCTTAGAATAAGAAAAAATATCAGATACTGCAATACGGTATAAAGCACAAATCACTAAAATGTTATTTACTGATTTACTGTGGCAAACTATCACAATTCTGTGAAAATTTCTATAGTAAAGGGTTTTTCGTTTAATAATATTCAATACCAGTAACGGCACACTGGATGATAATGTGCAGTGAATACACTTGACTTATAGTTTTCATCCTCTTTCTCTGTACGTTTAGCATTCATTTGCTCAGAGGTTGATGCGCTTGCTGCTTTGTGAGGTGCTCTTCTTTTCACCATCCTAGCGGCCATTTCTTCTCTTCTTCTGTCGGCATCTTTTCGCGTTAAAACTGATTAAGTCAGGTTTGTGTTGCAATTACTTAGTACGTTTTCTTTAATTTTTCACTTAAGCTGGCACTTAAGTCTTCAATCTGCCTCAAGAATGATTTAAGATATGAAGAGGTAGAGGAAGTGACGGCAAAGGTGGTAGGGAATGAGAATGGTGTCCGCTGCCAAGAGTTGACTCTACAATAAAATAAAATTAAAAAAAAAAGAGGAATAACCTTAGAGGTCAATCATCACACCAAAAAACCGATAGTAGACGTCACGTAGTATACGTGTTACAAATTTCAGGTCAATGGGTCTAAGGATTTGCGAGCTACAGGTAGTTTAAAATCTTGGACAGACAAATGAAAAGCCACGGTAGCGTATTATATATAAAAATATAGACTATTTCTGGGAAACTACTGAGCAGTTAAACAGCTTCTTAAAGCTAAGCCAAAAATTTAAGAAGTAGAGTATAATAATAGTATTGATAATTTAAATTTGCAGGATCATGACATTCTCAGTATTTTATTAACTAGCTATGTCATCTCGTTCCACTGGAAATGTAAGATAATGGGTCTCAATTATAGTGCTGTAAGTTAATCGGATGTGTCAGAAGTTCTCTGTAACAAAGCACGTCTCTGTATACAATATTTGTTTATTTATTTATTTTTTTTACCAAATGCTAATATTATTGGTAGACAGCGTGGTGTAGTGGTTTGAATCTTGGATTTTAAACGTACTGACACTGTGTGACCATGAACAAGCTTCATCACCTGCCTATGCTCCAGTTTAAAAAACAAGAAACATAATCACTTGTATTTCAAATGTTGTAAGTCAACTTGGATAAAAGTGTCACTCTAATAATATTATTTATATATTATATAAATAGATAATATTATTAATTTATACAATTGTCCACGAGTAAAACATGCCAGGATTAGATCA
Organism: Polypterus senegalus; assembly: GCF_016835505.1. NCBI lineage: Eukaryota > Metazoa > Chordata > Cladistia > Polypteriformes > Polypteridae > Polypterus > Polypterus senegalus. Next base: position 139,847,870 of record NC_053164.1, read on the forward strand.
GTTCCTACTTTTTCTAGTGACTTGGCTTTTGTTGCTGGTCATTTGCAAAACACAGTCTTACAGGGAAGTATAAACGTTTGTATTGGAACAGGTAATCAGTAGGAGTAATGTGAATTTAAGTATATTATCATTATAAGAGGTCTGCGATTTTCATTTTGTGACAGGATGGGTTGACTTCAAGCTCCCTGGAACCATTTGAACACAAAACTATTAATAATAAAACTGAGATGAGCTAGGCAAATGAAGACACATTGTACTACAGGAGAATGTGCAAAGCATTCTAATGCATTAATTTCTCAACAAAACAAATAGTCACTGGTTCAAAAACCAAAGTGCCACAAGGCAGTGTTCAAGGTTCTTCAAAAAATAAATAAATATTCCCTAAAAGCACAGTGGTTGATAATCAAATAGCAGGAAACTATTCTATAAAACGGCACAAGCCCTGGTGCTTCCTTCTAAAAGCTGATATCTCCCCTGCTTACTCCAAATGGGATCTTGAAGCCTGAGGATATGTCCATCTGACAGACACAGTCAACCTTTAAAAAAAATGACCCTCTTTGGTCCCTTTGATGGTTAGCCATATGCTCCTCCTCGGGGCTCTCTACCCAGCTGCCTCCACTCTATCATTTGTTGCCTCCTCACGATCCTGCCATCTCTGCTAGCCTTCCTTTCACTTTATTCCTTCTCTCTTTCTAATTTTTTTTATTGTTTCTTGATCTTCCTCCTTCTCTCATGCAAGCTCCCTTTTAAGCTGCTCCTGGGTGAAGGTGCTGCAGTCATCTACCCTTAGGTGTGAATGAAGCACTTGACTGATCCACTCTCACTTGCATGTGATCAACCAAGCACCCCAATCAGCCTTGGAGTGACTATGTGCACATTCCCAACTGAACCTACAAACTTGCTTATTCATTTATTTATGTAAAAACACAAGTTGTCCTGGATTTCTCCTGACTGATGACATTTATCCAGGCTTGTCTTGGATCCGAGGACACCACTTTCATCTCTGCTTCTCTCTCCCTCACATTTGCTCCTGGAAAAGTAACACCTACACTCACAGCCACAGTGTCTGGCAGCCACAATGGAGATTTATAGTTCTCTTGCCAGCCAATGAGCTTTGCATCTTCCTTGATCTTTGCCAGACTTGCACCTTTCAATTCACACCTGACTGTACATGCCGAACGGAACAATGTCTCTTTTTTCCTGTCCAGGGCACCACCCCTTCTTCAGTTGACCCTTCACCCTATTGGTTATGTCGCCATTTGTGTGACCTGTCAATCACTTCTGTTGAATCCTTTGTTTGCATAAAGCTCTCTCTCTCTCTCAGCACAGAGCAGAGTATGTACTGTACATTAGAATACTATTAATGAATTTCATCAAAATAAAAAATGATCGACAAAAAAATGAGTCAGCTATTTTTCTATTTTTTTTTTTAATTTCAATCAAATCAGTCATAGCATTTTTGAGATTTCAGGGTATTCAGTTTTCCTGTTGTGGGTTTTTACCCGTAAATATTCTGTAATAATACTTAGTTACTCAATAGTGAGTTCAAAAGGTAACTGACAAACAAAGATAAGATGGCAGATTTGTACTGGGGAAACAGGAAGAGGAGGGATCTTGTGGGACTGGAACCGGAAGTTGCATCATTAGGAGGCAGGCTCTTCTGATCGTCTGCAGAGGGAGAAAATGAGAAAGTATTAGAGGACAGCGCCAACCCCTGGCCTTGCTGAGAAACACCTATATTTGAGCCCATAAACCATCTCCCATGCGCATGTGTGTGTCAATTGATATATCAAAATGTCCTTTCTTAGTGGATATCTTCTGCCCTATGTAAAATATTGCCAGATTTTAGGTTTGCAAATCAATAGGAAATAGTGTTTTTGTTGACAAGAGGAGAAGTGAGGCAGTCAGTCATTCAGTCAATCTCTCAACTTTGTATTATATACAGTAAACAAGGTGGTCCAGATCTAATTATGTAGATCCAGATCGTCTGGATGACTTTAATTTATGCGGGGACGATTCCAGTTAGGCGCATGTCATCAGTTCGCACACTTCTCGATGGTCCTGGATTTTTCGGGTGATTTTCTATGTAATAAATTTAATATGTTATAGCGTAATGAAAATTGCCTAATTAGATCCAGACAACCCTATATATACTAGCTGTGTAAGCCCGTGCTGTCAAATAGCCTGGGTTCCTAGAAACTATTGAAACTGTCAGAAGGAAAATTGAAATGTAGAGGTGTCAGGTAATTGAAAGGAACTACTCTCTCTCCTAGGAGGTTTCATTTTTGCTGACGTGCTTGCATCATTTGTGTATTAGCGGAGGGAAGAAAAGTAAAAGGGATACCGTTTTATCGATGTGCTCGCCTTGTTTCTGTATTAGCAGCTAATTGAGTGATGAAGCAGGCCTCACTTGTGTATCCTTGGAGGTGGAGCCCTTACCCCAACTCCACCTCTCACTTCCGGGACGGACACACACATTTCCATGCATAGACGTTGTGGCGGATGGCCGAGACCCATGCCCGGCCAGGACACCCCTTTGACATTGGGACCGGGGGAGCAGCCATGGGATGCACAATACATCCCCTGGAATGCGTGCTGGCAGCCCTCCTGGGTTACATCGGGGCCGCAGGCATGGGACTTCAGGGCTCAGACCTGTTGCGCTCCGTGGCCACCACCTGGAGGAGCTGCACGGCTTAATGAGCCTCTGCGGGCTGGAATGCAGCCACACCCGGAAGTGCAGCCTAATTAGGCCAATTACCACCTGAAGCACTTCCGCGAGGGCTATAAAAGGAGCCTGCAGCCACTACTCAGGGTGCCAGAGTTGGGAGGAGGAGGACGAAACTGCCTGGCAGGAGTGGTGGAGGAAGAAGAGTGTGTTTTTGGGACTGTGTTAGGGTTGAGGGACACGGGGAAAAATTGGCCCCCAGCTGAAGAAAAATAAATCTTTTTGTTTATTTATACCTGTGCCTCCATTTTCAGTCTGTGTCGGGTCGACACCTATATAGCGCCACAACATGGATATATAAGATAACTTTAGATGGCACCTATGTGATTGTGATTGTAAGAGTGTGCATAATTTGGCACTGCAATTGACTTATGCCCTGTCCAGAATTGTTTCCTGCCTTGTGCCCAGAGCTGCCAGAATAGGCTTTGGCCCCCAACAACCCTGAACTGGATTAAGTTTGTTTGAGAAGGTTATGTTAGTTGAGAAAACTAAACTAACTATCCACTATGAAATATTAAAAGTTAAAATAACAGAATACAATAACACTGTCCGTCTTGAGAGGCGCTGCTATTTCTCCAAGATTATAAATAACAATGCTAGTAATCCCAGAGTCTTATTCTCTGTGATTGATCATCTGCTAAACCCAGGTAACTCAAAGGAATGCCTCCTAAGTACTTCCAGTAAAACCTGTGAGGCTATTGCTGTATTTTTCAATTAAAAAAATAATGATATTAGAAATGGGGGCGCAGTGGTAGCGCTGCTGCCTCGCAGTTAGGAGACCCGGGTTCACTTCTCGGGTCCTCCCTGTGTGGAGTTTGCATGTTCTCCCCGTGTCTGCGTGGGTTTCCTCCGGGCGCTCCGGTTTCCTCCCACAATCCAAAGACATGCAGGTTAGGTGGATTGGCGATTCTAAATTGGCCCTAGTGTGTGCTTGGTGTGTGGGTGTGTTTGTGTGTGTCCTGCGGTGGGTTGGCACCCTGCCCAGGATTGGTTCCTGCCTTGTGCCCTGTGTTGGCTGGGATTGGCTCCAGCAGACCCCCGTGACCCTGTATTCGGATTCAGCGGGATGGATGGATGATATTAGAAATAATATAGTATATCTCCCCAACACTAAGGATCCTTCTAAACCCCAGCATTCCATTATAAACAAACTAAACTCTTTCACTAGGATAGATTTACCTGATTTACATAAAATAATTTCTCAACTGAAACCCTCTACCTGTGTCCTTGACCCAATACCAATAAATTTTTTCAAAGAAGTATCGTGCTAATTGATATTGTTCTTGACATAGTTAATTCGTCATTAGATACGGGGGTCTTCCCAGACTGTTTTAAGACTGCTGTAGTTAAACCCTTACTTAAAAAACATAATCTCAACCCCTCGGCTCTTGAAAATTTTAGACCCATCTCAAACCTACCTTTCTTAAGTAAAATTCTGGAGAAGGCAGTCATTATGCAATTAAATGACCACCTCAATAATAATGCTATTCTTGATTAATTTTAGTCGGGTTTTAAAACAAATCACAGCACAGAAACTGCACAGAAAGTAGTAAATGATTTGCAGGTGAATGCAGATAAAGGCCATTTATCTGTTCTTATCCTCTTAGATCTGAATGCCGCATTTGACACCATTGATCCTAATATTCTTAGAAATCACCTTAGTCAATGGGTGGGCCTCTCTGGCAGTGTCTTAAATTGTTTTGAATCCTACCTGGCAGGGAGAAAATGCTTTGTTAGTTGTGGTAATTACAACTCAAAGACACATGATATCCGATAAGGCTCTATCCTGGGTCTGCTGCTCTTCTCAATCTACATGCTTCCGTTAGGTCAGATTATCTCAGGGCACAACGTGAGCTACCACAGCTATGCTGATAACACACAGCTGTACTTATCAATAGCACCTGATGACCCCGATTCTCTTGTGTTCACTAACAGCATTTTTTCACTTAAGAAACATAGCAAAAGTTAGACCTCTTATATCATTGAAAGATGCTGAGAAATTAGTTCACGCATTTGTTTTCAGTCGACTAGATTACTGTAACGCACTCCTCTCAGGACTACCCAAAAAAGTCATAAATTATTTGCAACAAGTGCAGAATGCAGCTGCTAGAATCCTAACTAGAAAAAGAAAATTTGAGCATATCTCTCCAGATTTGATATCACTACCCTAGTTACCTGTGTCATTCAGGATTGACTTTAAAATTCTGCTAATGGTTTATAAAGCCTTAAATAATCTCGCCCCATCTTATATATCAGAATGTCTGACACCCTATATTTCAAATCGTAACTTCAGATCCTCAAATGAGTGTCTCCTTAGAATTCCAAGAACAAAACTTAAAAGAAGTGGTGAGGTGACCTTCTGCTGTTATGCACCTAAAATCTGGAATAGCCTGCCAATAGGAATTCGACAGGCTGATACAGTAGAGCACTTTAAAACACTGCTGAAAACACATTAGTTTAACATGGCCTTCTCATAACTTCACTGTAATTAAAATCCTGATATTCTGTATATCCAACTCATTATAATAACTATTCATGGTGGCTCTAAAATCTGTACTAACCCCTACTCTCTCTTCTGTTTCCTTTTCCGATGTCCTTTGGTGGTGGTGTGATGTTCCAACAATGATGGATGGATTAAAAGCCAGAAGTCTGTTTGACCATCAACATCAAGTGACTCTGTGAGAACCCTAACTACAAAGAGGACTATTTCATTTATGTTAGGTAGAATGCCCAGAGGGGACTGGGCGGTCCCGTGGCCTGGAACTCCTGCAGATTTTATATTTTTCTCCAGCCGTGTGGAGTTTTTTTTTTTGTTTTTCTGTCCACCCTGGCCATCGGACCTTACTCCTTTTCTATGTTAACTAATGTTGTCTTATTTTAATTTCTTATTTTGTCTTTTTTTTCTTTTCTTCATTATGTAAAGCACTTTGAGCTACTTATTGTATGAAAATGTGCTATATAAATAAAAATAAAATTAAAAAAAATAAAAATGTTACTTTATTTTTAGTGTCTTCTACTAAGCTGAACTAACAACTGTGGGACCACTCTATTACTGAAATACTGTACTATGAGTCCATGAAAAAATATTCAGGCTGTGGCAGAGCTCCCAGAGACTGACCATGATAATGTGAAGTGCTGAATTAGCAGCACCGTTCAGGGATGTTGTGTAATCTTAGCTTGATACTGTTGCCTTTGTGTTTGTGTGATGAACGCGGACATGCTGCTGTGAACGAGCCAATGTGGCTCTTTTTTTTATTCTGTGGCCTCACTGCCCTTTCACACTAAGCATTTGATTCCTGCCATTGAAAACAATGTGTCTGAGCATATTTGTGCAAGAAGACTGTTCAGCTCTAACAATCCAGGCATTTAGTTGGAGTCTGAGGCAGTCTGGTCCAGCCTAGATGTTGTTAAGTTAAAGATCTTGTGCTTGACCTTCAGCTCTGCCTTTTTTTCGGATGTTTGCATTTGAAAAGGGTCTTGTCTCAAAGCTCATCTAGCACCTAATATTTCTGGTTGTAGCTAAAATGAACGTGTATATGTATATAAATGTAAGGTAAATTTATATGTGAATATAACAAAAAAGCACACAAATAACCTTTTAAAACATAAACCACAGTAAGATGCAAATTGTTGATATAATTACCTTTACCCCTGATTTGCCTAGAATATCGTTTTTGGGGGTGCATGACGAGGACATTGTTGGACCTATGTCCTCTTTGACTGTGAGATATACTGTGAGGTTCTTCCCATTTCCTTGGGAAAGAGTGACAAGGAACTGTTGTTTGGGAATGGGAGATAGAAATACAAGTGCATGCCTATTATTGTCTTCCTTTCTTTGTTGAATGCTCAGTGATGGGTGGTATAGGAAATAAAAACTGATTGACTGAAAAAAAACAAAAAATGTTTGGGGAATGCAGATTGATTACACCATTGCTTCAAAAGAGCTAAGTAATACCAAATTTGTTCAATAATAGTGGTTTGGAGTGAGTTTCAACTACAGAATCACAATGGTGCAAAAGTCCATCCATCCATTTTTATACATGCATTCTCCACCAATATGGTCACTCCAGGAGGTAAAAACTCACAAATCCATGTTTCTATTTTTGATTTCTTTCTTGATGGTAACGTGTAGGTCAATGAACTCACGACCATTGGTTGTGTTCTCTGCTGGGGTACACCTCAATTTTAAATTTGCATATTTTCCTGGAATTTCTGTAGATATCATTCCATTGGCCGCCACATTGACTGAAAGTTTTACATACACATGGTAGATCACATTCATGTGTGTGCCCTTTGGCGAGACAGACATCCTCCTAGGATTGGTTTCCACCTCATACAAGTTTTGCAGGTACATTAGAAAAAGCAACTTCAGAAAAGGAATGGATGAAAACTGATAAGCACATTTTGAATTAAGAAATTCAATTCCCAGGCCACTGGTTCCCAATGTCAAAATTGGGACCTTTGCTCTCACAGGTTTTTCTCTGTAACTTTTGTTGATAATTAGCTTCCTCTACTATTTAAAATCTGAAGTTTGTAGCTTGTATTCTGAGTAAAGCTTTTACTTTTAAAAGTCGTGTATACATCACTAGTAAGCCAAGATAAGGTGCTATTGTTGTCAGCATTCAATATATTTGGTGTATTGTCACACTGGTGGTCTTTACAGGTAGCTCAAGTTACAGTTATTAAGCAACGTTGAGGAAGAATGCTGTTTAGGGTGGGGCAGGTTCTTTTTAGAAATGATCCGTTTATGAAAGCACTTCTAAATTTAAGGAAAGATTGGTTGTTTTGCCAAAAAATGTCCTATAGCTGAAGCAGACAGGCTAAAAGTTGAGCATCTTGCCTTTACTCAGATAAGGCGTGTTTAGGCCTCAGCTTATTTTTTTATGTCCTCAGGCATTCTCATTAATAGCATGCAGCGACGGTGAAATGGATAGCCTGCAGATGGGAAGTTCAAGAAGAGATGAGGTGTGGCTTGGAAATGGAAAGGAGGAGACAGCAGCTCAGAGAGCAACAGGAAGCCATTTCCTACTCCTAGGGACTTAGGGTTTTGTTCTTCTAAAAGCAAAGGTGTCTGAGGAGAATAAAGCCATTTATGCATGGGGTGTGAGAAGAGAACAAACAAAGCAAAACAGATACGAATGCTGATGGAACATTTAAGACAGTTGCTGTGAGGGAAACATGAGCAAATGGATGCAATGTGGCAAGAGAATAGGAGACGCTTGAAAGGGATTAAAATGTGCAAATGAGAAGTGGGAGACAGAGGTCCTAAAAAAGATAGAGTGGTCATGTATGGGGATAAGTGAGAGGAGGGGTCAGAGTGCTGTGCGTGGATAAAGAGACACAAAAGGGTTCTGTCTGGGCATAAAGAGATGGGGGGTGGCGCATCTGTAAAGGAGGGGGAAAGGGTGCTGTTTGGGGACAAAAAGAAAGGCATGGGGACTCCTCTATCATCATAACTGTGTGCCTGGAAAAGGCATATGGTTTGATGGTGTTTGTTTAACATTTTGAGTTATTTTGTTTTTATTCAAGGCTTTGAAATTTGTTCATGTATATTTTATATGCATACGTGATTAAGGCTCATTAACTGAAATACTTTTTTTAACTTTTTTTCAAAATACAATTACCGGTAACTCTCACCAGTTTTTCTTGAAATGTGCATATATGCTTATATACATATATACATACATATAAATGCATCTTCTTATATTTACATAAAATGTAATTGTGTATGCACATATTGCAGGCAAATATACATAAATAATGACAAATAAAGACATAGAACTCCAAAGTAAGTTTTTAATTCAAGCCCTGCTGATAGCCTTCATTAATAGCTTTTAGCAAAACAGTTAACAGTTTTTTGCAATAATGGGCAACTAGCAGATATTTTACTCTCTCACAAGAGTGCCTGGAGCACTGTCTCAGGCTCTTCTCTGTTTCAGTCTGTCTACTTTTATACCTTTAGGTGGATTGATGCCTCCATTTATATTGCCTCTCCCAAAGCCCCATCAATTACTCATAATGTATGATCTTCCTTTTGTGATGTGATTAGGTTACAGGACTGCAATCTCCCTACTGCAGTGTGATTTAGTCTTTGCCCTACCAGCCCTAGAGCAGAACAGGCAAAGAGGTACCTGAACTTTTCAATTCTCTTTCAATTATTTTTCCCTGTTCTCCCTGAATGTTCAGCACACAGAAGTACAAAAGATGTGCACAATGATGTACTACATAAATGTGTGCTTATATATATATATATATATATATATATATATATATATATATATATATATATGTGTGTATATATATATATAATACTGTATATATATATATATAGTAAAAGGCGCTATATAGCGCCCAACCCGGCACAGACTAACGCAGAGGCACGTGTAAAAACCAGCACACTTTTTATTTTTCTTCACCTGTGGGGCACGTCTTCCCCATGAAATACACAGTCCCAAAAGCACATACACATAATACCAACAACACTTCCACCTTGCACCACCACTCCTCCCAGGCAGCTTCGTCCTATTCCTCCCGATTCTGGCTCCTGAACGGTGGAGGCTGGCCCGTTTTATAGCCCACCCGGAAGTGTTCCAGGTGCTTGACCACCTGGTCCCAATTGCACCTCCGGGTGGAGCTGATGACTCGTCCAGGCAGGTTCTTGAGTCCCGGCAGCACTCCCTAGCATCCACCCCAGCTCCCAACCAGGCTGTGGAGGACTCCATGTCCCATGGAGCCACTCGGGAGACTGGGGAATCAACGTCGGCCAGGGAGGCTGCCACCAAGCGTCCTGGGGGAGGTATTGAGGTGCCCATGGTGGCTCCCCCGGAACATATGCAGCAGGGGCATCCCTCACAATATATATATATATATATGTATATATATATATATACTGTATATATAATTTATATAAATATATATATATATATATACTATCATACTAGCTGTGTAAGCCTGTGCTGTAAAAAGTTCAAGGTCCTAGAAACTATTGAAATCATCAGAAAAAAAACCTGAAATGTAGAAATGTCAGGTAGTTGAAAGGAACTACTCTAGGCGTCTCTCTCCTAGGAAGATTTGTTTTGCCAACATACTCGCATCGTTTGTGCATTAGCAGCAGGACTAAAAGTGTAAGTGATATCGTTTTGGTGATTTTAGCGGTTAAGAGATTTTGTCTTTCTTCTGAGGTTTTGTTTTGCCGACGTGCTTGCCTTGCTTGTGTTATTAGTGGCTAAGCGAGTTTTCTGTTTCCTCAGAGGAGGAGCCCTTACCCTGACTCCACCTCTAGTAAGGAAGAAGAATTGTGTATTTATTTTGTAATTGTGGCTAATATTTGGAAAGGTGTTTGTAAAAGAAGTTCCATCTGTGAATAAAAATCCTTTACGGTATTTTATTTTAACAATATGTGATGTTTTGCTAAGTCTTGGGTTTGGGGCTCACTGGTGTCCCCTTGTGGTCTAAATACATATATATTTTAGCCCATAGTCTTAAATGACTTGTAAAAGATACCTAATTTAGCCATTGTCGTGTCTTTCACTGATTTGAAAGGCTAATGAATATTCTTTATAACTGTTATTTGCTCTTGTTTAATCTACTCCTTTATTCATATTGTTTTATATTTTAATATGTTTAATGCTGTCACTCTTCTGTGGATTTTACTTTCATATTGCTTTTTGAAAGTCATTGTCAGCATAACCTTGTATGTCAAATGCATGCTATTAGTAATGATTACTCCAGTACGTTGACTGTTTCAATCAGAGTGTGAAATCAATAGAGAATTCCACACTTTAATTATTATTCAAGGTAATTTCCTTAAATGCTCTACTTTGATTAAGCTAGTCCAGGACATGATGGATAGGACTACTAAGAGTGTTAAATTCTACCTCATAGTATATTTTCCTGTTTTCTTTGCCTATTAATGTTTGAAAAAAATAACTTGGGGATTCGTTAAATAATAGACACAGCCTTATGGAATTCAAATTCTGAGTACACAATTAAACTTATAAGTTGAAGGAATTACCAGTGTATTACAATAGCATCTGACACAAGGCTAACATTAAACTTGGACTGGACACCAGTACCTTTAACATTACATATGTACACAAACTCACATTTAGTTACCCTGGGTTAGTTTAAAGTTGCCACGTGACTTAACTCACATGGCTTTGGGATTTGAAATGAAGCCAGGGAAAACAAAGTAAATTCAGCCTAAACATGGGAGCAGGCACAAACTCCACATAATCAGCAACCAGGCCAAGATTCAAAGCCAGTCTCCTGGAGATTTTGAGGCAGCAGCACTGACCTCTTTGACAGTGTGCTGCTGTATAGTGTGGTGTTATCATAAACATAAATACTCATAACTCAAATGGTAAAAGTTCTACTTTTACATAGAGGTGGCAGCACTTCCTGATCAAACTATTCAAGGGCGCATGACTGTCACTGCCTGCCTCGAATAACTTTCTTAAATGATGAGGAAGCAGTAAAAAAAGCTTATTTTTTGCTGAATAAATAAAGACAAAGTAATATTTATTTGTTGCCATTTACATAAAGTTAAGTTTATGCCATTTTAGAACCTGATAAAGACTGATTGTTAGTTACATCCTGGCATGTAATACCACAAAATTGTAAAATGGCAGGTACCCTGTAATACCACAGAATTGTAAAGTGGTGTACTTATGTTTTCTTATTGTTTTCATATTGCTTTATGCTGTATTTATATCAGAATAATTAAAGTCAACAATTCAGGATATGTATGCATACATTTACATTTTTGCCTACATTATGCACATCTACAATTACACAATATGTATATAAGTAGATTAATATGTGTATGCATATGTATATACAGTATATATATATATAGTGACAGATAGAGGGCGCTATCGTCCTCTTGAACCCTCGAACAATACATCAGACACCAGGTAAAAGTCCAACAAGTTGACTTTTTATTAATAAACAGTGCACAAAGCACCCTCCTCTCCACAATACTCATACAATAATTCAATAATACACAATAAACCAATCCTCCTACTCCCAGACGCGGTGCCGTTCAGCTCAGCTCAATGCTCTGGTGTTTCTCAGAGTCTTTAATAGTCCCTGACCCGGAAGTGTTTCCCATCCTTCAGTCCATGTGACTCTTTTTCACTTCCAGGTCAGATAAAACTCCTTTTTCTTCAACCCGGAAGCACGTCATTCCTTTTGTCCATGTGACTCGGATATACTTCCGGGGTGCAAGGCAAATACTCTTTGTTCCTCCCTGCAGCGTCCTCTAGTGGCCCCCATGGTATCTAGCAGGGCTGTAGAGAAAAACTCCAATGTCCATAATTCCCTTCTGGAATTCGGGGCACCTCCATGCTGCAGGGAGGGCTCCACCTGGCGGTGTGGAGGTTTTGGCCGGGATGAACAGCCGGCTATATATCACAATATATATATAATCACACACATGCTCATGGGAGGCAGATAAAGGGCCTGAATAGGAGTAATTTCATGCCAGACCAAGGGGTGGCAGAGTACACTAACTCTTTCTCTCACTTCTCTGCAGACCAGTTACGGGATGACGTCACTTTCCGGTCCTGGGCCCAATGACATCACTTCTGGTTTCCGGCCCTACTGATGATGTCACTTCCGGTCCTAGTCCCAAAGATAACATCACTTCCTCCACTCTCCCTTATACATATACATCCACAATGTGCTATTAAGGTATGTGCAACAACATCAGAAACTAGGGGGGAAACACAGTCACTAACAATCTCTCTTCTCTCATCCACAGACAAGTGACCTTGCCTGTTCTGTCCCATGGGTAATTTGATGAACAATGTCATTGGAAGTTGACATTCATTTCTGGATTAGAGAAAGTGGGGAACAAAGCTCCACAGCAGAGAGCAAAATCAAATCTTTAGCCTGAGAGAGAGGAATGCTGAAAGATGAACACTGTCTATGACAATCTTCTTTTTGAATTCTTATTTTTCTGGTCCTCTCATCTCCCTGTTGTCATTTTATTTTATATTTATGTATAAATTGAAAAAAGGAGAGAAGATAAGCAAAAGAAGAGTTGGGGCACCATGAGTGTCACATTTGATGTTCTGGTTTGGTTGCTGTGAAAAAAGACAAAAAAACAAGATTCTTTATTTGACATCAAGGTGACATTAGCAAGTGGTCTCAATGTTTTAGAGAGGTCCTTTCTCCTTGGGTCCTTGGTCTGGTCTGACAATGATCTCCAGGTCGATGATCTAAATAGAGAGACAGAACCAGAAGGGGTGGAACATTTTTAGAAGGCTAGAATGGTGGTGCTCTTCCATTCTAGAACACAAGGAAATTGGGTTAATGGCAGTGTCACTTCCAAAGCCTTCCATGTAAAATAAGTTGTCCCAAACACCAATTGACATTCCCCAAGCTCATATATATATACATAAAATTCTAAGCCTAAAAATGCAATGATTTTGTGCAACAATTTTATGTGACATTTTTATGTCATTTTTTTGTCACGCTTTAAATCGGGCTTATTTTAAAACCTACATATATATACCGTATATATGTTCGGTATCATTCTTTTCAGAATTTATCGAACTTTAATGTGATGTTGTTAGATTTTCAGATTCTTATTCCATTTTTAAATTATAAACTAAAAAATAACAAGAACTCATTTCACGTGAGATGTAAATTTGTGCCAAGAGATTTAACCACGCCCGGGGCCAGAAATAAAAGACAAAGAGTAGGACAGCTGCTGTACAGGCTTTTAAATGCTCAAAGCGCCGTGCGAGATGCAGATTATTCAGCAGCAGCAGCAAGCCAGTAGCTGATCAAGCAAAGAGGAGGAAAAAAAAATTGTATTTGTTTCCCATTGTATCCGTTCAAGAGGGGGTTTCGGAGGAGCAGCCGTGTCTCCTAGGGGTGTGTTCAGCCCCCCTCTTCAAAATGCTAGCAGCAGAGATGTAAAGTGGTTGGCACGTAGTGCAGGCCAGGGGTAGTTGGCAAGCAAATCGAGCAGGGGGCGAACCCCCTAGTATATATATATACAATATATATAACGTCATGCATCAGAAGGTAACCCTCTGGGCTCATTTGAGGTACAGAAAACCATCCTGGGAAGACATCATGCCCTTTTGCCTTTCCTCCACAGTGCCAAAAAAATGTCCAGTGAAGGTAACTGACTCTGCCTCTTCCAGTCTGCCACCTATAAGTTTCAACGCTAGCAGAATGAAGGGGAATTCTGTGCTTAGAGCACCCAGCAGAATGGAGCTCCATTCTTGTGACCTATGTTCAAATAGCACTTTAAGATTTTGAATTTTAAGAAAGCCAATTAGAATTAAAGAAGGATGACCAGGCTGGCACCCCAGCATTTATGCTCTATGACTTGTCTTTCCTCACTCATTCACAATATATATTATATATCACAATATATAGAGAGAACACAATCATGTTATAATGATTATTATGGTAAGTTGTTATGCCTGAATTTAATCGAAGCATAACTGTATGTTATGTTTGTGCCAGGCTAACATATTCCAGGAGCAGTGGCGTCGTTGGGGGTGGAGGGGCTTAAGCCCCTGATCTCAGGCGTCCTGCCCCTGACCCTCAACAGCCTCCCTATACTCCCTGGGCACCTCGTTCCGACATGCATGTACAGCTCGCGTGAAGAGAAAAGCTCTTTGATCTAATTTCCATGTAGAACTAGTGGCAAAATCAGAGAAGGGGAGCGATCAGGAGAGGGAGACAGATGGGGGTTACTTCAGATTAACTTTATTTTTTATTCTTAGTGCTAGACTCAGCGATCCTTACAGTTTTCATCTGAGCAGATGCTATAGATTTAATTTGGGAAACTTGAACGCAAAAAAAAAACTGCAATAGTTGTTAAAAGTTTCATCCATTTGCTTCAGTGCATTTTCCACCTGTTCTTTCCACAGAGAAGCACTCCTTTCAATACACGTTCAAATTAAATTAAAGTATCAAAAACATCTAACAAGGAAATATTTATTCTTCCTTCCGTCAACTTGGTAAAAGTCAATTCAGATTTGATAAATGATTGGACTATCCCGGAAGAAACGGGCGCAGGACAGGAGCAGCCCATCTCAATAAACGGTGACGACAGAGCATGGCCAGGTATATTCACACTCCTACCTGGCCGGTATACAGTTGTCAGTTAACCTACTGCGCGTATCTTTGCGCTGTGAAGGAAAACTAGTGTACCCAGAGAAAAAAAACGAAGTGAGCACAGGAAAGCATTAGACAGAGTGGGATTCGAATTCAAGTCAAGAGAGTCGAGCAGCAGCGCCGATGTTAGTATAAAAGTGGCGATTGTAAAGTCGCTTTAAACCGGAAGTGGCCGCCGAGTTTCCACTCGAGTCTCCGAACGACAAATCGCCTGTAGCAGGTAGCAGGAGACGACTCGAGGTGTGGCGGAGACGGATTTGGATGTAAAGGTTTTGAAAACGTGCACGGAACACCGTTAACCACTAATAAGGTAACACTCATTGACTTCGTTTTTCATTATTTGAGCTGTTGTGTGTAAAGTGACTGAACATTTTCCCGTATAGTCTCCACGGTGTCCATTTCTGCTTTTATAGAACCGAGAAGCCGCTGACGGATTCACAGAAAGTCACCGTCTTCGCCAATTAAACTTCTCGAATGTTTTCCCAACGTTTGAAAGTACATGTACCTCTATTTTCTTTCGCAAATCTATGTCGCCCTACAGGTCTCAGTAGCGTACCGTATGTAATTTTCAGCCATCCATCCATTTTCCCACTTGATTGACCTGCACAGGATTGCCAGGGTTTCGGTACGATTAAGATTGTGCCTGGTGGGCAATAGTCCTGGGTGATGGTCCGTTACAGGGCTGCATCTAATTTCCGAAATCTTACTCTGGCTTTAATGACTGGCGGGCTATAAATGCCTGTATTCTGTAAAAGGCGGCCAGTTTGTTTAGATTCGATGGAGCTGGGCATTAACTGCAGCCGGGAGTGCGATACACCCACACAGCCCCTGAAGTTTCGGTTGGCACTATCTATGTAAAGTTTACACATCCCCCATAATTCACTACCCGCCAAGATCTAGAGAACGTACTAATCAAGTTTATCAGTGACTCTAAATGATTAGTGAGAGTACCTAGCGATTGAATGGAAAACACCCCCGTTTAGTCCCAGTTTTGTACTCCGTGTGGATGGCACAGGCATATCTGAAAATGGATGGATGTGTAAAAATGGCTGCCTTTAAAAGAACTGCAGGATTAAAATACACACACACAGACACAAACAAACAAAGGAGAGGCCTTCTTCTCAAGCACCCCAGGAAACCTAAGGCAGCTGTTTGTGTTAAAAATGAGTAGGCAAGATGCAAATTTGCATAAACAATGTAGTGTAATTTACTTTTAAATCTTTAAAGCATAGAAGCAATAGGTTGGAATCCCTATTTGAACAAATTCGTTTTTTGTATTATTTTAATTTTTCTATGATATAAAAGGTAGGCTATTGAATTACATCAAAATAATGTACCTTTTTACATGCCCTGGGCCATGAAATATGATTTGTTTTGTTGTGCAAGTCTTTTATTATACACAAAGAAAAATAAATGAATATGGGAAAAAAAGCTTTGGCAACTCTGACCAAGCGATGCACGTCATGACAATGAAGCACATTTAACCTGATGCCATGTGCTCATGGTTAGAAAAAAGGAAGCTATTTATTGTACTCCAAAGGGGATTCCTGAATGAAGATGATGAAAGAGGGGTCCTTTAATGGAGGTCAGAAAAATGAGCAAAGTAAGAGTGACCCTGTTTTGTTTTTGAAATGGGCTAGTGTTATTTAATAATAAAGAAGGAGTCCAGTTTGAGGATAAAGACAAATGGTGCTTTTCCACTAGCACTAGGAAACAGGCTAACCTTCATATTTAGGAAGGTTCCTGGGATCAGCTATTATTTTTATGGTTCCTGCTGTGAATGACAAACCCCTGCCAACTCAAGTGAGGCTGTGGTGACATCACAATCACTGTTTGGTGTTGGAATAGAAATGGCAATCTGACATTGGACATATTGTTCTAATTTACTGAGTATTTGTTTTGGTTGCATTTATTTTGTGGGATTTAATTTTTGTATACAAAACTAGCTGTGCTACCTGTCTAAGATGGGTTGAAATGTTAGTAATCAACATTAACATTTGGAGTGTACCTGTAATACAAATGTCTGTTAGATGTCATTTGGTATGGGATTCATAAAAGCAGAGTTAAAGTTTGTGATGTGCCATCGACTGGAATGACAAATGTAATGTGTGTTATTACGAAACATATGATGCGCCATCTTTTGAAGTGACAGAGACATAGCAACTGGACAAAAACACAGACCGACACACAAACATTTATCCTTTTATTAACGTGGATAGGGGAAAAAGTAGAGTAGACTTCACTTGAGATGCTCGTCCTTACTGACAAAGTAGAGCAGTTGAAAAATAAAGTGCTGCGTATCAAGGAATTTACTTAAAAAAAAAATGTGCGCAGAGTAAAATTTCACGTCAGAGGATAAAAATTTCAACAAGTTACTTTATATTTCATGTATAGGCAAGTATGAAAACATTGAACTCTTACACGTGATGTCGTCTACAGGGAGTTCAGAATTATTAGGCAATTTGTATTTTTGAGGATTAATTTTAATATGGAACAAACACAGTGCTATCAGTCAATCCAAAATGTTAATAAACCTGAAACCTGAATGTTTCACAACGGAAATGTGAGTGTGAACATCATCAGGGGAATACATATGTGCGCACAATTATTAGGCAACTATTAGTGTGCAGATTTATTATGCAACTAAAGGAAAAATGAAAATTTTCCCATCTCACTTGTTTATTTTCATCTGTTATAGTGAGAATAATAAACAAACACCTCAAAATTTACAAATAAACATCTCTGACATTTCAAAAAAAAATAAATCAATCAATCAATGACCAATATAGCCACCCTTCTTTCCAATAACAGTCATAAGCCTTTCCATTCATGGAGTCTGTCAGTTTCTTGATCTGTTGACGATCAGCTTTTTGTGGAGCAGTGACTACAGCCTCCCAGACACTCTTCAGAGAGGTGTATTGTTTTTCTCCCCCGTAAATCTAGCGTTTAAGAAGTGCCCACAAGTTCTCGATAGGGTTTAGGTCAGATGAGGAAGGGGGGCCATGTCATTATTCCTTCATCTTTAAGGCCTTTACTGGCTGGCCACGCAGTGGAGAACTTCGATGCAAGTGATGGAGCATTGGCCTGCATAAAAATCATGGTCTTTTTTCTGTATCACTGTTTGAAGAAAGTGCCTTCGAAAAACTGGCAGTAGGTTTGGGAGTTGATTTTGAGTTCATCTTCAATGCAAAAGGTCCAACTAGCTCATCTTTAAAAATACCAGCTCATACCAGTACCCCACCTCCACGTTGGAGTGGAGCTCTGTGCCATTACTGATCCACAGGTCCATCCATCTGGTCCATCAAGAGTCACTCTCATCTCATCGGTCCATAAAACCTTTGAAAAAAATCTGTCTTCAGATATTTCTTGGCCCAGTTTTGACGTTTCAACTTATGTTTCTTGTTCAGTGGTGGTTGGGTTTCAGCCCTCCTTACCTTGGCCATGTCTTTGAGCACTGAACACCTTGTACTTCTGGGCACTCCAGGTAGGTTGCAGCTCTGGAATATGAAAGTACTGGAGGATAATGGGTTCCTGGTAGCTTCACGTTTGATTCTTCTCAAATCTTTGGCAGCTAATTTGCGTCTTTTGTTCTCAACACGTTTCTTGCGACCCTGTTGACTATTTGCAACAAAATGTTTGATGGTTCTGTGATCACACACCAATATCTTAGCAATTCCAAAAGTGCTGCATCCCTCTGAAAGACTTTTTACAATTTTTGACTTTTCAGAGTCAGTTAAATCTCTTTTTTGGCCCATTTTGCCTGAGGAAAACTAGCTGCCTAATAATTCTGCACACCTTGATATAGGGTGTTGATCTCCTTAGGCCACACCCTCCCTCATTACACAAATACACATCACCTGACGTGCTTAAATCCAATAAGCATTCAAGTTAATACAGCTTGGAGTTGGAATATACGCATTAAAAATGATGATATGGTCAAAATACTCACTTGCCTAATAATTGTGCACACAGTGTATGTACAAGTGGTGACCGTGATCTCTTTCTGGTTTAGTGGAAAGGTGGGGCAGTGTGGGCAGGGGCTTGATTCTCTTGCTGTTTCTACCTCACGTACAAAGCAACTAATTTGGATATTCTTCAAATGTAAGGGGACTGAATCAAGGGAATGGTTGGAGTGAAATAAAGAGGTATAAAAGAAACCTATTTAAGGAAAAAAAATGTACTCTTAAAAATAATGATTATTTAGTGGCACTTTGCTGGTTGGTGTAGCTTTTCATAGAACCATTGCTTGACTAAAAAAATATTCTGTGAAGGGTTTTGTGGATATGAAGTTGGTTCATTGGGCTCTGGAAGTATTTCTAATATGTGGACAAAACAGAAATCTTTAATATATTGTAGGCTACCTAGCAGGATAGTAACAGATGTAGAAAACTAAGTTATTTAATGCAAAAAGAGTCCCTTTAAAATCATAACCTTTGGCATTTTACAAATTTATAATCATCTGCTCATCACTATTTATGGAACCTGTTATGGTTATAAATAAAGGTTCTTTTTGGGGTCTTCATGTGGATGGTTATTTTATGAACCAAAAAATGGTTCCTTTGTGGTATCTCTCTGAAGAACCACTTTAGCACCTTTTTTTTAAGAATGTAGGTGCTTTTTCATGTATGGGTTTATATTTTTAGGGCCTCGTGTGTTTTGTTTGTTTTTTTGTTTTTGTTACATATTATGACATTCAGTCTCTAGCAATCAATTTGGTCCTTAAGAAGTATCTAAATAAAACAAATCTAATGTTGGTAACATACAACACATTTTACTTTGTGATTAAAAAAAAGTGTGAGAAAATTAAGGTAAATCTCATTTACATGTTGAATCAAGTGTTTCAAGTGCTTGCCAAGTGCCCCTCGCCGAGGAGTGAGAATGTATAATACCCTTTAGTATTTGCTTTCTTGCTGGAAAAGCGAAGGCACTGGTCTGTAGATGTTCAGGCCACAACAGTTAGTGTATGCAACAGTGTCCTTTGGAGAGACACAACCAAAGCAGAGTTCTACAGGCATTTTGCGTTATGCTACAAAAACCTCTTACCAACCATAAAGCACATTGTGCTAAAGCGTTGATAATTTAAGTTAATTTGCAGTCATTAGCCTCACTGAGTCTATCAAGTACTCTTTTACTGGAGAATTTAAAATGATAATATGAGGCCATCTGTCTAGAATTTGCTGACATTGCATCATGCAACAGGAAGATGATGCTAAGCATATCAACAAATATTACTTTATGGCTGTAAAAGAAAATGATCAGGGTTGTGGAAGGGCTAAATCAAGTTCACATCATCAGTTCTTGTAAGAGCAGTGTGCAAGTGATTGTCTGTAAACATCAGTGAACTGAAGCAGGGTTTTCAGGAGTAGTGCCCACAATTCCTAAAATACAACAGAAAAGAAACTATTAAACTTACAGAAAAAAATGATTATTTCATGGCATGGCTGCTAAAAGCTAGAAGTTACTGAATTAAGGGGTGGATGTATTTTTTCACACATGGCTTTTGCACATTGGCTTTTATTTTCCTGAATAGTGACAGTCTGCTATGGATGTGCCCTGCTATGTAAAAATAGCATTAAAGGTGTTTAAGTACTTTTCCACATTACTGCCCATATGTGAAGAGGGATTTGAAACATCCTGACAAGCGATTCACCTAGATAAAGAGAGACAGAGTTTACAGTGAGAATGAGAGAGGCACTCTAGATCTGTGAGCGATTGGAAGACCAGAGAAGGGGGAGTCGGTGAGTGTGTAAGTAAGCGGGAGGGGGGAGGAGGAGTGAGAGTAGGGGAGGCAGAGGGAGGGGCAGGAGTACAGATCAGTTTACTGATTCAAACAAGAGGAGAACAGCGGAGTAACAAGAGTAACGCCAACCATTGCTACGCATGTGGCTTTATCCTGCAGACAACAAGAGTTTAAAACTAGCAGTCTGCCTCACTGCTAGCTTTTCCGAGGAGCGATAGCGACCTGTTGTGAAGGTTTGAAGCTGGGTTGTAAATGCGTATAGTCGTCGCAATGATGTGGAGGCTATGGTGATCTTCCCAAGTCATACCCAGGTTAGTCTGTCTTTTTTTCCCTTTCTCAAGGAGGTACCGATAGGGGTATCAGAGTCGCAGAATGTAAGTGCGTGAGAGCTCAGCCTATGTGGAAACGGGCAGCCAGGGGTATTATGTGTGAGACGGAGACGATCGCTCAAACACAACGTTGACGGCTCAACTCACTTTAATGGAATTGGATGGGTATGTTCAAGGTAGACTATGAAGTCGAGGACGGAAAGTGGCAATTTAAATGCGCAGCTTTGGCCAGATGTACACGTGCCTTGCGTAGACCCCAGAGCGGAGGGTTTAAAGTCAGAAGCGCAACCCTGCGTGCCGTGCGGGGTGATTGTGAGCCAGCCTAGCCGTTCGTGTCTCACCTTGGTATAAACGTCCTAGGTCTGATCAACTAACGAGAAACAACTGTTGCTGTTTTCAAACATAAAAACAATTCGGACTGTTAGAGAAGAAAACATGCATTGCATTGAATAAGCCGGAAAAAAGTGATCAAAGAAATCAGGCTCAAGAAGCGAAAGGGGATCGATTCTGCTGTCATTTGCCAGACTGTCATAAATTAAGCTCTTCTGTTGCAGATTCGTCTGACCGCTTTGCCCATGTACGCACTCAACGGCTTACGGCTTAAATGTAAGTTAATTAAAAGTGATTTAGAGAGTGACCTGAACTGATTGGCCGCTGAGCTCAACAACAGCGAGAGCGCGCACGCGCGTGCCTCGATTGTCCTGAAAGGTGCTGTTGTTGAGGGATAAGAATTCAAACATTACAACTCAGTACTCATGTTAGTCTTATTGCCAGATAATGAGATTTGTGGTGATGCGTAGTGGTTAAGACTTTGGAATTGGACCCTGAGGTTGCGGGTTCAAATCCCGTTACTGACACCGTGTGACCATGAGCAAGTAACTTTATTTGTTTGTGCTCCAATTAGAAAAAATAAAATAAATGTAATCAATTGTATCATAAATGTTGTAAGTCACTTTGGGTAAAGGCATCGGCCAAATGAATACTTTTAAATTTCAAATAGCTTCAGTGTGGTCTCAGCATTAAGAAGAAGGCACGTGAACTTTATTTTATGTGAAACTCCATGCCAAAGAACAGAGTACAGCACAATTGTACATTTATGGTTATATTTGCAAAATGAGCGCAATCTGACTTGTAAACCAGTAGTCCATCACATTACAAGCAAAGAGCCAGAATGACACAAAGGGGGAGACATACTTTTTGAAGTGTATATGTAGCAGTAAATGGATATCTCTTCTGTATTATATGTGTGGTACCTGCGACCATAACATACTTGGTGGCTTGAAGGTTAGCTCCAGAGTCTTGGACTTAAGTCTTGACTAAGTTACTTCTTGTGTGGATTTTTGCACATAGTTTAAAATGAGTTTTCTTTTCTGTGCATGCTCTTGTTTTACTTTTACATCCTAAAGACATAAAAGGTTTATTGGTGACTATAAATTGGCCAGCAGTGACTGAGTGTGGATGTGTGCTTGTTTGTGCCCTGTGATGAACTGATAAGTCATCTGTGGTTTGTTCCTACCTGCATCTACCAAGTGCTTCAGAGACAGGCATTAGCTTCTTATGACTGAATCATAATAGTCATCAGTCCTGTATTTGCAGATGCCAAACGTTTTGAACTCATTCCAAATATTAACTCAAAAAAGAACAAGACACATTCTGTAAACAAGCATTGGAGGACGAAACACTTGAATGTTTGAGTAAAAAAATGCTTATCTTGTGTTTTGGTGCTGGTGTAACTTGGAACATACAAGCAGCTATAGAAATGGGGGCCATATCATTAACATCATTGTCATAATGGGGGTCTGTAGTGCAACACGCACATCGAAAAGTTTCTTATATGATGCTGAGTTTTCTTCTTGACTCGTCACCTGTCCAAAGGCTGGCTTGATGACATCCGCAAGATAGTAATTGAATGTTAACCCCGTATGCACTAAGGGCTTTTTTGGCTTTAATGTGCTTGAATTACATACCCTAAAATTAACGAATGTTACTTTGCATATATCATAAAAAAAAACAGCTGCAAATGGCTGAAGAGTAGGGAGTACAACACTTCAAAATTTTAAAATAAAGTATTTTAATGAATAAAATTGTTTACACAAATATCAACTAAATAAAATACAAAATAAAATTGGTGCTTTAGGGATTTCACTTCAAAAATCTAGATTTTACAGTACATAACCAAGATATTTTAGATGCACAACCCTGCAATTAAGTTTCTTTTATGCCTCAGTCTGTCAGCTGTCATTTTACCAAGTTTAGATGAAATATCTCATATCATAGCAAATTTATACTGTTTGTTGCAAGATGTCCATCTGTTAGGAAATGTTGTGGCCCTTTTGGAAAAATGTAGCCTCTTGCACCTAAGCAATCTCTCAAAACAAATACTGCACCTACAGTCATATAGAAAAAAAAATATATACGCACAAACACATGATATCACTCTCAAGAAACAAGTAAATAATTTGAAACTACACTCACCTAAAGGATTATTAGGAACACCATACTAATATGGTGTTTGACCCCCTTTCGCCTTCAGAACTGCCTTAATTCTACGTGGCATTGATTCAACAAGGTGCTGAAAGCATTCTTTAGAAATGTTGGCCCATATTGATAGGATAGCATCTTGCAGTTGATGGAGATTTGTGGGATGCACATCCAGGGCACGAAGCTCCCGTTCCACCACATCCCAAAGATACTCTATTGGGTTGAGATCTGGTGACTGTGGGGGCCATTTTAGTACAGTGAACTCATTGTCATGTTCAAGAAACCAATTTGAAATGATTCGAGCTTTGTGACATGGTGCATTATCCTGCTGGAAGTAGCCATCAGAGGATGGGTACATGGTGGTCATGAAGGGATGGACATGGTCAGAAACAATGCTCAGGTAGCCCGTGGCAGTTAAACGATGCCCAGTTGGCACTAAGGGGCCTAAAGTGTGCCAAGAAAACATCCCCCACACCGTTACACCACCACCACCAGCCTGCACAGTGGTAACAAGGCATGATGGAGCCATGTCCTCATTCTGTTTACGCCAAATTCTGACTCTACCATTTGAATGTCTCAACAGAAATTGAGACTCATCAGACCAGGCAACATTTTTCCAGTCTTCAACTGTCCAATTTTGGTGAGCTCGTGCAAATTGTAGCCTCTTTTTCCTATTTGTAGTGGAGATGAGTGGTACCCAGTGGGGTCTTCTGCTGTTGTAGCCCATCCGCCTCAAGGTTGTGCGTGTTGTGGCTTCACAAATGCTTTGCTGCATACCTCGGTTGTAACGAGTGGTTATTTCAGTCAAAGTTGCTCTTCTATCAGCTTGAATCAGTCGGCCCATTCTCCTCTGACCTCTAGCATCAACAAGGCATTTTCGCCCACAGGACAGCTGCATACTGGATGTTTTTCCCTGTTCACACCATTCTTTGTAAACCCTAGAAATGGTTGTGCGTAAAAATCCCAGTAACTGAGCAGATTGTGAAATACTCAGACCGGCCCGTCTGGCACCAACAACCATGCCACGCTCAAAATTGCTTAAATCACCTTTCTTTCCCATTCTGACATTCAGTTTGGAGTTCAGGAGATTGTCTTGACCAGGACCACACCCTAAATGAATTGAAGCAACTGCCATGTGATTGGTTGATTAGATAATTGCATTAATGAGAAATTGAACAGGTGTTCCTAATAATCCTTTAGGTGAGTGTATATACAGTATGTATAACTAAGTACTCATCCACACTTTTAATTTCCAAATTATTTTTCATTCTAGTCCTAGAAACAGCTTCTGTTTACCAAAAGACACAGCAAAACCTTACAGTTTGTACACTAGACTGGGGTTTTTGTCCTGCAGTTCACTCATGTTCTCCTGCCTTCTGTTGCACTTGTCCCACAAAGGTTTATTTATTTATTTATTTATTTTTTTTGTTCTTGCTTTTTTCTTGCATTTCACATCTGGAATAAACTAAGTACATACATATGTTTTCATACCAGCTTCTCCTTGTGCTGGGCTATTGGGGTGGGGGACAGTGCGTTTGCTTGTATCCCTGGGCACAAGGCAGAAAACTGGCATACCTAAGCACAGAGTGAGTCATATAGACACATACACCTAAACCAGTGTTTCTTAACCACTTTTGTGTCACAAGCAGCATATAAGGCTTATTCACGGTATAATCCACCCCCACAGCTTTGCAACACTTTTTATCCCCTTTCCAATTGTGCTGCCTTCAATGTTCCTGATTTTATTTCTTTTTTGTAATTGCACTTGTTTCTCCCTTCCCGGAGTTGCATTGTTGGGGGAATGGGAGGTATAGTGAGCACAATTAGAAACGGGATAAGAAATACTGCATGATGCCATCTATCCCTTTGGTGGGGGGATTATACCATGAACAAGTCACTAGCTAAAGCTGTGTTCCTTCCCCGTATAAGCTCACGACACAGCAATACAAGTGCTGTGATACTTGGGGGGGGGGATTCAGCACACGAGAGTTCATGAAACACAAGTACAGCATATCAGTTACTCATTGGTACAGTGCACTCTAAGTTGAAATTGGACTGCTCAGAAAACTAACACAGGGAGAACTTGCAGCAAACAGCATCAGGGTGTGGTAATTGAACATATGACACTTGAACTGTAAAACTGTACACTGTGATGCTTCAAAGACCTGCTAAGCAGTACTTAAAAAAATCAAGTGTAGCCTCAAATCCTTCATCAAACATGTTGTTTTTAATGAAGTCAAAACTTTGCTCAGAGCCGGACTCAAGCTTTATGTGTAACGATGTGTAATAGTATATAAAGATGAGCTGTTACGTACACAATTTCTTTGCTGCTGTTTATGCACAGATGTCACATGTAGTACAAATGACCAGTAATAGACAACTGTACATTATTAGAATGCACCTAATCTATCCAGTGGTAATGAGCCTTTTACTGTATGTGGCTTGACTTAGGAGGGATATTTGATAAAAGCAGATGAACTCAGGTGTGATGCACTGCTCGTCTTGATGATATATGTGTGCAAATCATATACACAGTGGAACCTCGGTTTAGGAGTAACTTGGTTTACGAGTGTTTTGCAAGACGAGCAAAATTTTTTAATAAATTTTGACTTGATAAACGAGCGATGTCTTGCAATACGAGTAGTATGGATACACTTTGTGTGCTGAGCGTCATGTGATCACAACTGAGCTGATGGTGGTTCTCTCTCTCTCTCTCCTTATCTCGCTCATCGCGTCTTTTTCTCTCTCTCCTTATCTCGCTCGCTCGCCCAGTGCGTCTTTTCTCTCTCTCCTTATCTTGCTCGCTCGCTCCCTCATCGTGTCTTTTTCTCTCTTTCCTTATCTTGCTCGCTCGCTCACCCAGTGCGTCTTTTTCTCTCTCTCTCCTATTCTTGCTCGCCCAGCACTTCTCTCTATTTACAGCGCTTCTCTCTCTCTTCTTATCTCGCTCGCCCAGCGCCTCTCTCTGTTTACTACAGCATTGTGACTGTGTGTGTGCGCTGTGAAGTGCGAGTCCTCATCTTGCTCCCCAAAACACGAAGCTGAGTCTCAGTACTTTAGTGTTGCTGTTTGAAACAGCAACAGCGCTGTTATTTATTGCAGCGGGAACTTTATAATGTTCCTTGATCTTTTTGGATGCGCTTATACGGCGAACTGCTACAGCGCCGGGAGACTGCGATTGCTTTGGGACACTCTTCAGCGTGTCCTCCCGTTGGGTGGAATTCCACATGAGTTTAGAAACTCACACCAGCCTGATTCCTTTTAAAGGTAAATTGCAGGTTAATTTGTATTATGTATTTTACTTTATATTTTGTATTAATCCTTTTTATGTGAATAGTTTTGGGTTGTGGAACGAATCATCTGAATTTCCATTATTTCTTATGAGGAAATTCGCTTTGATATACGAGTGTTTTGGATTGCGAGCACGTTTCCGGAACGAATTATGCTCGCAAACCGAGGTTCCACTTGTACTTTAATAATGAAAGTGAACAGACAACATCAAAACTTATGAATTATTTGAAATAGGACAACCTCGGGTATATAAGGAAAAAAACTTTATTGGTTTTGATTGACATATGGGTTTATTGCAACCTACACAAACAAATTTTAAATATGGTGACTGGACACCTTGTGGTTAAATTATGGAGATGTAATAATCAGTAGCAACAGGTATTATTGAAATTGTTTTTCAACATTCATCTAATAGATAATACAATTTCACACACACTGTCTTCTCACTCTTATCCCCTGTAAATTCTACAAGTTTTTAGACCTTCAATTTTAATCTTGTTGTCTTTTTTTCTATTAAGGTGTTTACATTTTCATTATTGCATCTCATTTCTTGCTACAATCACAAATAGTTACATGTAGGTGAATATATGCAAGCTAACTTTATGAATAAAGATATCTGTAATTTATTTTGACTATATTTACAGTATGTGTCTACATTTAACTATTCAAAGTGAAAACTTTGTATTGATTACATTTTCTGCCTACTGCAATTACTTAAATTATATATACATTTTTGGAGATATCATTTATGCTTCAGTCTTGCAGGTTGTGATTCCTTTCAGTATTTTTTAAAATGATTTTTTTGCGCGGTATTTGATTAACAATTTTGACGGAAACTAACATCCCAGACTAACATTCCTAATGAAATGTATGAACAGTCATTACTCAATCAAAGTATGATATATTTGAGAGGTCTACAAAATTGCTCCTGGAGGGGCATAGTGGCTGTAGGTTTTTGTTGCAACCCAGTTGGTTAATTAGAAACCAACACTCTCTAAAAACAGATCTTATTTAATTTATTGGATTGTTTCTGTTTTCATTCTGCCATATCAGGTCATTCTTATATCAAAAACTTTTTCATTTTCAAGGATGTCATCCAACTGATTTTTAGCCTGAAGCAGATTAGTAATTCTCAATCCTTCACTTTTTCTCTTCAGTTCCTTTCAAATATTTTTTAAACTAGCTAGTTCATGATAAATACACCCAGGTGTAAACTGAAACAAGTTAGATGGAGAACTGCTGGTTCCTTTGCTATTTGTGTCTCCTAAGGAACAATGTAAAATGGTGAATGCAGCTGTTTATGACTAAAATAAGCATTAAGGGAAAGGGAACCTTAATGAGTGAAACAGCTAAAATGAAGCATAAAAATTTTGCTTAAGCCATAAGTGCTTCCAAAGAAGTAAACGACGTCCCATTAAGAAACAACCTGCAACCACTGTAGCCCCCGGACTTATTTTACAGACCTTGGCCCATACCATTACAAGCAGACAACGGCATAATTCGGTCAACAGTTTTTTGTAAAATAATTAAAAATGGATGATGAAGCACATAAGCAGAACAAAAATGGAAAACAGTTTAAATAATAAAAAAAAAAAAAAACCCTTGTGTGGCTTCATGGTAGCTAACATAATTGGATTTATCTTGAGTTCTTGTTTTTGACTGGCTCTTTTGTATAGTTGAATCCAGGGATTAAACTGATTTAGTACTGGTTACATGATTAGATGTTTGCAGAGCAGTGTGTAGTAGTTCCTGGTTTGGTGTTAGGAGTAAACATTTGCTTTCTTTGTCTGGTAAATAATGGACAATAATATATACAGCATTTCCAGAAGATTTTAAATGACTGTTTATGTGGAGTTTCTGCTTCTTGTTTGTTGTGTTCATTGGCTCTGTTGTCTGTTCCTGAACCTTATTTGTGCTTGATGTTCCAAGAGTGATTACTGTTTGGTGATGGTTTATGTTTGGCTGGGCACTTGTTTCTTATACCCGGATACCACTAGATATTGCTTTTTTGAGTCTGTTTTACCTTAATTGTTGATTCCTCTTCTTGTTTTCATATTGGTCACTGTGTGCAGAATTTATTTCTAGTGGTTTCCCAAGACACCAAGATTCACTAAACAACTCTGATTAGTACATTTTAAATATAATTTGTACTGCAGAGGAACACATTTTAGCAAAAAGGTTCTGATATGCAATAAAATTTGTTTTATTGCCCTGATCATGCCTTAGTGTTTGAGGGTTAGATGTGCTATCTGTAAAGCTTAACCCATAACCCCAGCATGCTTGATGTTGGGAAAGTCTAGATGTTGGTCTAGTTCCAGCATCTGTTTAGCATTATTTTCTGATCCTCTTTGGATTTGCTGCAAATGCTGCATTTTGTCCTATTCTTTGTACGCATGATACTGTTGTCTGCGCTTTTGGATAGCTTTACTGTTTGAAGCTGTGTTTAAGACGAGGCAAACAGCATGCATACATTTTGTTTTTTTCTATAACATGTAGATATTAAACAATGTATATTCACTTTGAACAATCTTATAATGCACTGAATATTTTAGGCTTGTTGATGTTTATTGTATGCTCGTGCACATTGCAAAGTGCCTTTTGATGCTGTTGGCTAGGAGAGGCACTACATAAAGCCAGTACTGATTGATTGAACAGCATTCACAGGGGAACAGACATGACTCCCCTTCTAAATGTGTCTCTGACAGTGAGCCAAACAGTGTTTTAATAAGCTTCCCAGTCCTGATTAATATCATTCTGTTTGAATGTCTCCCTTGGCAGTCGTGCTGCCATCCTGCTGTGAAGTGCTTGCTTTATCTTGGGTGAAATTCCCACAGGAGATTTCTTGCAAGCTATGCAGTCCAAGTGGCCTGTATAAGAGTATTGGTGTGAGGTCGTTTTCTCACAAGTAGGTGGATATTTGGGTTTGTGATATACGTTTTACTGCTTTAAATGTCACTTAGATCAGAACATAGAGACAGGCAGTAAACCGCTGTGCAGACACACACAGGAGTCTCTGGAGACTCACTATTGTTCTGCTCATTAGCTGAGTGACGTTTTCAAGTACAAAACAAATATAAATCAAGTGCTAACCTCCTGTGCCTTATAATTGTGTTCTGAATGATGACAGTTGTAGCAAAGATGAGTAATTCATCAAATATTAAAGGTAAACTTTATTTATTTTTAAGAACCATAAGCTTTTATTAGTTTGATTATTTTTTCTTTTCCAGAACTCCTTTCCAAATTATTCTGTGGCAAAAGCTGTAGATAATGTCTCTCATCTGTCTGCTCTTTCTAAACCAACAAGCGTAACATCTGCTGATCTGCTTTGCCCTCATACCCCTTAGGGATACTGTACCTAAGCTATGACGGGGGAGTGTTGCAGGGTACGAGTATTTAACATAAAGACCAGAATAGATGACTCTGCGTTCAAGGATTTTAACATACAAGTTAGAAGTCAGATTTGAGCTTGAATGTTGTTCCATTGAAAGCTTTCATCCAGTGTTGCCAGATAGACTGTACATCCCGACGCAGATTTAAGAATATTTCTTATATTTATTTATCAACATATAATATACAGATTGTGTATTTATGTATATGTATGTATGTATGTATATATATATATATATGTATGTATGTATGTATGTATGTATGTATGTATGTATGTATGTATATATATATATATGTAGATATGTATATATATATATATATATATATGTATATATATATATATATATATATATATATATATATATATATATATATATATGTATGAGAATGTATATATATATATGTATGAGAATATATATATAATATAAACTGCTCAAAAAAATTAAAGGAACACTTTGAAAACACATCAGATCTCAATGGGAAAAAGAAATCCTCCTGGATATCTATACTGATATAGACTGGGTAATGTGTTAGGAGCGAAAGGATGCCACATCGTTTGATGGAAATGAAAATGATCAACCTACAGAGCCCTGAATTCAAAGACGCCCCAAAAATCAGAGTGAAAAAATTGTGGCAGGCTAGTCCATTTTGCCAAAATTTAATTGCAGCAACTCAAAATTGTGCGCAGCACTTTGTATGGCCCCTGTGTTCTTGTATACATGCCTGACAACATTGGTGCATGCTTCTAATGAGATGACAGATGGTGTTGTGGGGGATCTCCTCTGGACCAGGGCATTACTGAGCTCCTGGACAGTCTGAGGTGCAACCTGGTGGCATTGGATGGACCAAAACATAATGTCCCAGAGGTGTTCTATTGGATTTAGGTCAGGAAAGTGTGGTGGCCAGTCAATGGTATCAATTCCTTCATCCTCCAGGAACTGCCTGCATACTCACACCACATGAGGCCAGGAATTGTCGTGCACCAGGAGCCACTGTACCAGCATAGGGTCTGACAATGGGTCCAAGGATTTCATCCTGATACCTAATGGCAGCCAAGGTGCCTTTGTCAAGCCTGTAGCGGTCTGTGTGACCCTCCATGGATATGCCTCCCCAGACAATCATTAACCCACCACCAAACTGCTCATGCTGAATGATGTTACAGGCAGCATAATGTTCTCCATGGCTTCTCCAGACCCTTTCACTTCTGTCACGTGCTCAGGGTGAACCTGCTCTCATCTGTAAAAAGCACAGGGCACCAGTGGTGCATCTGCCAATTCTGGTATTCTATGGCGAATGCCAATCGAGCTGCATGCTGCTGGGCAGTGAGCTCAGGGCCCATTAGAGGACATGGGGCCCTTGGGTCACCCTCATGAAGTCTTTCTGGTTGTTTGGTCAGAGACATTCACACCAGTGGCCTGCTGGAGGTCATTTTGTAGGGCTCTGGCAGTGCTCATCCTGTTCCTCCTTGCCCAAAGGAGCAGATACTGGTCCTGCTGATGGGTTATGGACCTTCTATGGCCCTCTCCAGCTCTCCTAGAGTAACTGCTTGTCTCCTAGAATCTCCTCCATGCCCTTGAGACTGTGCAGGGAGACACAGCAAACCTTCTGGCAATGACACGTATTGATGTGCCATCCTGGAGAAGTTGGACTACCTGTGCAACCTCTGTAGGGTCCAGGTATCGCCTCATGCTACCAGTAGTGACACTGACTGTAGCCAAATGCAAAACTAGTGAAGAAACAGTCAGAAAAGATGAGGAGGGAAAAATGTCAGTGGCCTCCACCTGTTAAACCATTCCTGTTTTGGGGTCATCTCATTGTTGCCCCTCTAGTGCATCTGTTGTTAATTTCATTAACACCACAGCAGCTGAAACTGATTAACAACCCTCTCTGCTACTTAACTGACCAGATTAATATCCCATAAGTTTCATTGACTTTATGCTATACTCTGATTAAAAAGTGTTTCTTTAATTCTTTTAAGCAGTATATATATGTATGTATGTGTATATATATATGTATATGTGTGTATATATATATATATATATATATATATATATATATATATATATATATATATATATATATACACACATATAGTATGTGTATATACTGTATATATGTGTATGTATGTATATGTTACATTTTCATTTCATTGCTGACAAAATTGTTCAGTCACTTTCTGAGATTTAATACAATCTTTTGGGTTGGGTATACCTGGATTGGATTTTGTTGAATTTTACAGCTTTTTTCCATATCAGAAAGATGTGTTTTAGGTTATTTAGTATCTCTGAATTGATTTGGCATGTGTGTATCATGAGGAGTAATGTACCATGATGCTCTGATATGGATTGGTTGCTACCTTCTACTAAACACTGCTTGAATAGATTATGGATATTTAGGAACATGAATTAGAAAATGTGCCTTTGGATGTAACATGTAACACACAGTATTTAATAAAGGTGCACCTTGAATGCAACCCATCCCAAATGATTTACGGTTATGAAGAACATGTTTTTTTCTGATATGTAAAATTGTGTATTTGATATAAGAAGTTTGCAGATCTATTTGAAAAGCTTTTTTTTCATGTTTCTGTCGACTGGAGTTGAGCAAAGCCTGACAAAATGCTCTATAGTGCCTAAGGGACCAAGTTTACTTTCTTTTACATTTCCTTTTAAAAAAAAATGCATTGCTGTTTTTCACTATGCTTCTTTTTTGTTGAATTTGCAAGAGTGGGGTTCAAGGGCATTTATAGCATTTGATTCTGAAGCATAAAGAGATACTGAAAAAGCTTATGCTTGTCTCATGTGTATCATGTTTTTAGAAAGTACTGTCTGTCAATAACAAAGGCCTTTAGAATAGAAAAGCTTGTGTTGTCAAATCCCAGCTCAGTCACTTACTCATCTTATGGCCGTACTGCTTCTCAGCTGGTATCCTTCAGTAAAAAGGGAGTAAATCACAGCTCTGCCTTCAGTTTCCCTTTTCAATCATGAGCCAAGTCACACCAATCCCTTCAGTATCCTAAAAATATGACTTTGTGGCCATCTGAGTCCCCATCAGTTTTGGGAACATTGAGTTAACAAATCACTCACTTCAGGAATAAGCTTTATACAGTTAGCCTATCCACATGCAATTTCTGACCTGCTCAACACTGGGACTTTGAATTGTGGCCTTTAACAATGCTTCATCCTCTAACAGCGCCTGAACAAGATAACAGCTGGAGGTGTGAGAACCCCTAAGCACGTGATAAGTGTGAGTGTTCTAACTATTGCAACTGCATTCGTTCTTTTAAATTCCAAATGGGGGTTTCCTGGCAGAGTTTGGCAATGGTTTCATGCTGCATCATTATTTACTACAAGCCAAGTATTTGATTATTATTTGTGTCATTATTGATTTTGTTCTTGTTATTTTGCCGCCATTATTATTTGACCCGACACTGTAAGTGGAGCTGCCTTTCCAGAGTATATTTCCCAACATTGCACCTGCTCCATTTGTGGAGCAAACATTCCCTGCTGAACATAATGGCAACATTTTTTTTTTTTTCCTGTTGTTAACATCTTAAGGCCAACTGGACCTTGGATAATCCTCCAGAGATGCCCTACTACCACAGAATTTTGCAGGCAATCTCCTGACAATGACATATGAAGCTCACTGGACTTTGTATGCTGGGTTAGAATTAATCTCCAAAATTGCAGTGTTCTACTGTATAGTGTTAGAAATTCAGTGATACTATAATACTTAATTTTGTTTTTTTGGCATCCATTTTGACTTGGTTCTGAAAGATGAAATGCACAGTATAACTATAAATGCCAGAAATTGGTAATTCATATATTTTAGTACACATGCTTATTTTTGATCTTTTACAAAATCATCACAATGGAATATTCCTTTTAGGTTTAGGGTCAAACTTTTATCTTTTAGCAAGGTATCACATAAAGGACTCCAGTTTACATCTTACCTTAAATGTAGTTTGGTTATCAGGCAATGAATGCCTGCAAGCCAAAAGCTTATCTGTTTTGTGTTTTACTATACCTACATTGTGACTGAATAGGGATCGCAAAGAATATGAAATTGTTAGAATCAAATTTCTCATCTTACTTGGACTTCCTGAGCTTGGGCAGCTCACCATCTGCAGCATTATCAGCTGGTGAATGCATAGAAGTTGAAAGGCAATGAGCCCCAGCTGCTCTTCAGCTGTACTTCATCCCATTAAAGAGCTCCTTGGCGGCTGTCAGAGTGTGAATATTTTTGGGCAGGGCAGCTGACACGTGGAGAATCCCTTCTGTTGTTTCCTCTGTATCTGGAAAGAAACTGCTTTCAGACCCTAACCCCAACACACACCCTTCCCGAAGGACCTTTAAATGCATGAGGTTGGGAGCATGCACTGCTACATCGTGTGGGATGTATAAAAATGAAAGAAAAAGTGATTTGATAAACACTTTGACATTAATATGAATTGAAATAAATTGATTAAAAAAGATTTTCCACAGTGCCACAGTGATTTCTTTACTGTTGTCCGTATGGGTAGTTTTGCCATCAGTAACTTGTCACTTTATGGTGCAAGCACAATGAAACTGATATCCTGGAATTGCTGCCAGATTATCTACCCATGCAGGTTTTAGGGGAGCAGTGGCATGAATTGGGTCAGCTTTTCTCTTACTCTGCAAACCTCCTGTTCTAAACCTGTTTACCTCTGCTTCTCTTCTTTATGCTCTTTGTGTACACTGAGGCCCTTGTAAACATCTTGATTTGTCAGACAGAGTTTAGACCAAAACCACTCACTGTTCACTTAAGGAATTATAGGATTAGTGCGTGGAATGTGGATTAGAGCAAAGGGTGTCTCATAATTCCATTTTAAAAGTGAGCATGTGCTGTACTTTGTAGTTGCTGTCGTTCTTGTTCTGACCTGTTAAATGCAGGAAGCTATTTGTTGGGGCCAGCTTATTGCACAATGTTGGTGTTCTTTACTCTTGGCTGTCTACTGCCCTTCAGGAGGATGTATACGTGGCTAAAGTTCTTTGGTTTTCTGTTGGTTACATACTCTTTTCTCATTGCTTCTGTCGGTGAGCTCATGAGAATGAGTATGTCTTTCTTGGTGGCTTGGTGGTAATTTTGGGTAGACCAATTGCTATAAGTTCAAATCTCATGTCTGGTCCTTGTCCATCTGGTATCTTAATTTTCTACCTGTATAAGCATGGGGATTGTACTAAGCTTGCACTAAGTGGTGGGCATACACTGCTCATGAGGAAATGGAGAAAGTAAAAATAGATTTACAGGGCATGAATGATGCAGAGTGAATTATACTCTGCATTGTTACAGATCTAGAGATGTGAGGTGTGCTGTTGTAGTTTAACTACTGCTATTTTTGATTTAGTAGATTTCAGAGAACTCAAAAGGCTAAGGTTAAATTGCCTGTTTTTTTTTTTTAGAAATCTTTATTGTTGATAACACAGCAACATAATGTGTAAAAGGCACAGATAGTCCCATAACTTTACTGTGCTAAATTGTTCTGCAGTGTGTGAATTTGTTCTGTGGATGGAGTGGTGTGGAGTCCAGAGCCAGTTTCTGCTTTCAACCAAACTCATCTGTAATAAACTAGAAAAACTCCTGCATCAGTAATAGGAACGGCATTAGATATATGGAATTGGAAACATGGATTATTTTCTGTTGTCAACCTCGTAGTGAACCTGAGCAGCTTTGACTTCCATCATATTTATTGTTAAATCCACACTTCTTGTTGGTAATGCATACTGCCAAGCTTTGCACTCCACTGAACATCCTTGGATGCTATAGCCTAGTCTGACATGTTATGATGCATCTTATTGTTAATTTGTTACTTGGGGCTGCACAGTGCCTCAGTGGTGAGCAATGGTTCCTAACAGCTTCAGAGTCCTTAGCTTTAATCCTAAGGAGGAATGTCAGTATACCAGAATTTTAGTTTTCGATACAAATATAAATAAAATTTTACGATACATTTTAGCTTTCGATACCATGAAAAACAAATTCCATTCATTGGCTTTTTATTAAAGTTCCTCTGTTTTATTCAGGTTTACAATATTGTACTTTATTCCGTATATAAAATAGTACTAGCAATTAACTTTAAAATACTGGCATATCGATCAAGAAAATACACAGCAATCATTCAAGGAAACAATTACTGGCATTCCTAAATATCAAATTACAAAGCAGGGATTGAACTTGAATATTCAGCAGAAATGGGGTGTAACAGCAAATGTTTTTAGATTTTAGCATAGAGTAAAAAAAAAAAAAAAAAGTATATATTGTAAACTACTTGACTTATTTGAGCATGTGCTACTTCACATTTATTCTCTGACATTTTTTGTTGAGTAACTGGAAAATGCTGCTTAAAATCAACATAAAAATGAAAACTTCAAGAATTATTGTCGAATTAGTGACTTCCAAGGTACTTCAGAATACTTTATTTTAAATAAACCCTTTTAAATCTATTTTCGTAACGACATTCTTTAAAACTCTGGTTTGTCAGAGAACCACTCTGTTAAGTTTTTGAAATTTGCTATTGTAAGGGTTATGCTTTAATCATTACCTTCTTAAAAAATATTACTAACGAAT